>NC_090729.1:120331835-120333285 GCF_036898095.1 Palaemon carinicauda
TGCTGATTAATCAGCAGGTAGAACTATAGGCTTCCCCAAACATACCACCGCCTTAGTTCACAAGGATTGAAGAGGTTGCAGGCAAACTATAGAGCATAAGCTAGTCTCCAACCTCGGTCCAGCACAACCCCTGGCGGGGAAGTTTCCAATAGGCTACCAAAACCCGTGAGAGGCATTAGTGGGCACTAATCTGAAATCTAAGTACTTTTAAACAAGTTGTGTAACTAATTTAGCTTTACCAAGGGTGTCTATTGATGTATCACAGTGAATGCAAAAGATCCACACCAGCAAATTCAAAACTTTAGCTTGATTAGAAATATATGCAAGTTTTGTAAGTAACTTGGGTACTACGATGCACTAGCTTAGCATTTAGTTAATAGATTTTACTCCTGGCGTATGGATACCAGATGGGCCATGTTGACTTAAATTTTACCGAGATTCTCACTTGGTTCTAGTTAACGAACTTCTTAATGAAGGGTTTTAACATGGGCAGGGACATAGGAATGAGTTCCCCTGATGTAGAATTGGTGGATGAAAACTCAAATACTGAATTACTGAAGATAAATTTCTTTTAAAGGTCCTCTTAGAAATAATTTACGGATGGGGGGTATATATTATTTGGAGGAATGCAGAGGTTCGACAGCTTATCTTATAATTTAAACTATAACCCATTGTAAAGACCCTCTCACACGGAGGGCAAATACAGGCAGGGCGGCCGTTCGAATTTGTCCATAATTCTTTCGCTTTGAAGCGGTGTTACCAGATCAAACAGTCCAAGGCAGGCAGTATGCACAAGCAGGTGACATGGGTTAGATGTCAGGGTGGTTTCCACATGTCTGACGTAAACTACATTCACAATCGCCACCCGCACCAGAGAACTCGTAAATGTTTGTGCCTGCCATTCACTTACTACTCTTGTTCAAGGGGCTTTAGACAAGCAATGGGTTTTGCATGTGAAAACTTTTATATGAAGTTGTGCCTTCCATGTAATATCAAAGGTTTTTTCTCATATCTCGTATGGAAATTTCAATGGCACAGGTAAAATGTTCATCGCTTGGTTAAGCATAGTACGAAATCTATGTTATTGCAGTCTCGGAGACACTTTACATAAGTGTTTATTTCAACTGTTATTCTTACTATATTCATTATTAAGTTTGATAGCCCCTATGCTGACAAATCTTAACGTGTTCATAACTTCTAGATCTTGAAAGCTGTGTAATATAGAATTAAAAATGCTTATTGCAAATGATAAGCAACTTTATATTAATTTCTCTCTCTCTCTCTCTCTCTCTCTCTCTCTCTCTCTCTCTCTCTCTCTCTCTCTCTCTCTCTCTCTCTCTCTCTCTCTCATGTTCACACATTATTTTGTGATACAAAAACGTTATTGTTATTTCTTTTAATACTATCTTGTAATAATTAATCTCTCTCATTTTCAATGATTAAAAGTGTC
>NC_090729.1:120333785-120360978 GCF_036898095.1 Palaemon carinicauda
GTAAATATCAACCACAAGGACATTTTGATGTCAAATTCTACCCTTAGAAATGTATATCCGCTTGAAATTCATAAATGCTTCTTACTGGGCAAGGATTCGAACCTAAGCCTCTTGAATCAAAACAAATGCCTGCAAAGGGTGTTATTTTATTTCTCTTTAGGCTTGTTGTCAGCCTGTTTGACCTGTATTACCTGAAGTGATAGATCTTAGCTATTAGCTAGTTTAGGTTTGACATTCCCTGGACAGCTATTTTTTGTTCCAAAAGAGTAGCAGTAACACTTTCTTTAATTGGGTACAGTTTATTCTCATCAATTCGTGGCATTTTTAAAATAGTGTGGAGTTATTGATAATACGATGCTATGAATGCAAATCTCACAGCTAGTAATTATTTGCATAGTTTATCAATATATGGTAGAGATTATTTAACTTTGGAATCATTTATTAATACAATATATAGCTTATTTATACCTATTCATAAACTATAATTAATTTTATTTGATATCTTAATAAACAGTAATGCACATTGAAAAACATGTGTACATTCTTGTCATTCATTTAGCGTTCATAATCGGTTTAAATTGGTATTGATATTAAAAAAAAAGTCCATTTAAGAGACCATCAATCGGAATTAGCCCCTATGGCACTAGAAAACTATGTAATATGAATAGATATTTTGCGACTAAAATAAATACATACATACATACATACATATACCAAGGCCCTTCCCCCAATTTTGGGGGGTAGCCGACATCAACAAAGAAACAAAATGGGACCTCTACTCTCTACGTTCCTCCCAGCCTAACAAGGGACTCAGCTGAGGAAGGGCAGTGAATGGTGGAATGAAGGAGTGAAGGTAAAAGTGAAAGAGAAAAAGAGGGCTTTTGAAGAATGGCTGCAGAATAATAGTATAGAGAAGTATGAAAAATATAAAGAGAAAAATTTTGGTCTCTCTCTCTCTCTCTCTCTCTCTCTCTCTCTCTCTCTCTCTCTCTCTCTCTCTCTCTCTCTCTCTCTCTCTCTCTCTCTCTCTCCAGATTGTATATGTGAAAATGAGAGTGGTGAGAGACTGGTAGATATGTGTGTTGAGCAAGAGATGGTGATAAGTAATAGCTTTTTCAAAAAGAAAGATAAAATAAGTATACATGGGTAAGAGTGGCAAATGGAAGTAGTAGTAGAAAGGGCATTAATGGATTATGTGTTGATAACTAAAAGAATGTTTGGAAGATTGAAAGACGTGCACGTGTTTAGGGGTATGGCTAACGGTATGTCTGATCATTTTTTGGTGGAAGGAAAATTTGTTGTAGCAAAAGAATGGGGGAATAGAGTAGGTGGATGTAAAAGGGAGGTAGTGAGGGTTGAAGAGCTAATAAAACCGGGGTAAAAAGTAAATATCAGGAAAGGTTGAAAATGATATATGACGAAGTGAAAGTAAGAGAAACTGGCAATTTAGAGGAGGAGTGGAAGTTAGTAAAAGAAAATTTTGTTGGGATTGCAAGTGATGTGTGTGGAAAGAAGGTTGTTGGAGGCAGCATGAGGAAGGGCAGTGAATGGTGGAATGAAGGAGTGAAGGTAAAAGTGGAAGAGAAAAAGAGGGCTTTTGAAGAATGGCTGCAGAGTAATAGTATAGAGAAGTATGAAAAATATAAAGAGAAAAATGTGGAAGTAAAGCGCAAGGTACGTGAGGCAAAGAGGGCAGCTGACCTGAGGTGGGGTCAGGGATTGGGTCATTCATATGAAGAGAATAAGAAGTAGTTTTGGAAAGAAGTGAAGAGAGTAAGGAAGGCTGGCTCAAGAATTGAAGAGACAGTGAAAAATGGAAATGGAAGGTTGTTAAAAGGAGAGGAGGCAAGGAAAAGATGGGCGGAATATTTTGAAAGTTTACTGAATGTTGAGGATAATAGGGAGGCAGATATAATTGCTGTTGCAGGTGTTGAGGTGCCAGTGATGGGAGATGAGAATGAGAGAGAGATTACAATAGATGAAGTGAGGAGAGCACTAGATGAAACGAGAGTAGGAAAAGCATCTGGTATGGATGGTGTGAGAGCTGAGATGTTGAAGGAGGTGGGTGTGACTGTACTTGAATGGTTGGTGAGATTGTTTAATATTTGTTTTGTGTTGTCAATGGTACCAGTAGATTGGGTTTGTGCATGTATTGTACCACTATATAAGGATAAGGGAGATGTGCATGAGTGTTGTAATTCAAGAGGTATTAGTTTGTTAAGCGTAGTTGGAAAAGTGTATGATAGAGTAATGAGTAATAGGATCAAGGATAAAACAGAGAATGCAATCTTAGAAATACAGGGTGGTTTTAGAGGAGGTAGGGGTTGTATGAATCAGATTTTTACAGTAAGGCAGATATGCGAGAAATATTTATCAAAAGGTAAGGAGGTGTATGTTGCGTTTATGGATCTGGAAAAAGCGTATGATAGAGTTGATAGGGAAGCAATGTGGAATGTGATGAGGTTATATGGAGTTGGTGGAAGGTTGTTGCAAAGCAGTGAAAAGTTTCTACGAAGGTAGTAAAGCATGTGTTAGGATAGGAAATGAAGTAAGTGATTGGTTTCCGGTGAGAGTGGGGCTGAGACAGGGATGTGTGATGTCGCCGTGGTTGTTTAACTTGTATGTTGGAGTGGTGAGAGAGGTGAATACTCGAGTGCTTGGACGAGGATTAAAACTGGTAGACGAGAATGACCATGAATGGGAGGTAAATCAGTTTTTGTTTGCAGATGATACTGTACTGGTTGCAGACACAGAAGAGAAGCTTGGACGATTAGTGACAGAATTTGGAAGTGTGTGTGAGAGAAGGAAGTTGAGAGTTAATGTGGGTAAGAGTAAGGTTATGAAATATACGAGAAGGGAAGGTGGTGCAAGGTTGAATGCCATGTTGAATGGAGAGTTACTTGAGGAGGAGGATCAGTTTAAGTACTTGGGGTCTGTTGTTGTAGTAAATGGTGGAGTGGAAGCAGATGTACGTCAGAGAGTGAATGAAGGTTGCAAAGTGTTGGGGGCAGTTAAGGGAGTAGTAAAAAATAGAGGGTTGGGCATGAATGTAAAGAGGGTTCTATATGAGAAAGTGATTGTACCAACTGTGATGTATGGATCGGAGTTGTGGGGAATGAAAGTGATGGAGAGACAGAAATTGAATGTGTTTGAGATGAAGTGTCAAAGGAGTATGGCTGGTGTATCTCGAGTAGATAGAGTTAGGAACGAAGTGGTGAGGGTGAGAACGGGTGTAAGAAATGAGTTCGCAGCTAGAGTGGATATGAATGTGTTGATGTGGTTTGGCCATGTTGAGAGAATGGAAAATGGCTGTCTGCTAAAGAAGGTGATGAATGCAAGAGTTGATGGGAGAAGTACGAGAGGAAGGCCAAGGTTTGGGTGGATGGATAGAGTGAAGGAAGCTCTAGGTGATAGGAGGATAGATGTGAGCGAGGCAAGAGAGCGTGCTAGAAATAGGAATGAAGGGCGAGCGATTGTGACGCAGTTCCGGTAGGCCCTGCTGCTTCCTCCGATGCCTTAGATGACCGCGAAGGTAGCAGCAGTAGGGGATTCAGCATTATGAAGCTTCATCTGTGGTGGATAATGTGGGAGGGTGGGCTGTGACACCCTAGCAGTACCAGCTGAACTCGGTTGAGTCCCTTGTTAGGCTGGGAGGAACGTAGAGAGTAGAGGTCCCCTTTTTGTTTTTGTTTCTTTGTTGATGTCGGCTACCCCCCAAAATTAGGGGAAGGGCCTTGGTATATGTATGTATGTATGTATTTTGGTCGCACCCAAAGATTTGATAGAGGTGTACGGTTAGCTTTACCTAATTACCAAAGGGTATTATTGGTAATGAGTAAAATATCTCTCTCTCTCTCTCTCTCTCTCTCTCTCTCTCTCTCTCTCTCTCTCTCTCTCATTTTTTAAAAATGTATATATTAGTTTCCTATATGTGTTCATCTAGTTTTCTTCAATATATTTTATAGCATAGAAAATGTGAATGCTCCAGATTGTATACTATTATATTTTATCTATTGAATGAACCCGGAATCTTATTTCCATTCATATTGTGATTAATCGTTGTATTTTTTTTATTTATAAACCTTTTCAGACCTGAATACATAAGTGGTAACTATAAATTTACAAAGAATTAAATTTAAGTAATACACTGGGCAAAGAAAGTGAGGAAACAGAGCTTGAGATTTGTTAACATAAAAAGTTCTCTTTGTTTGTTTCATAAATAGTAGGGCCCACTCTCTCTCCCTCATTGTTATTTGTTGAGTTTTTTTATCATAGTTACTGGGCCCAGTTCGATAGAAAGAAAAATTCTACAAGCTACTTCGTGTGCACGAAACGTACCCAAATACTAAGCTATATGGCTTGCCGTGTTTTTCAAATCGTTTTGATGTTTATGGGCTTATTTTAAGATCGAAAACTCAACAAGTTAATTTTTTTAGGTTTTAGTTTATATGCCAAACTCTTGATAAATTTAAATGCAGATTTTAGAATGTCTAGTTTTGATGTTTCAAATTCAGAGATAATTGTAGTTTAATTACATTTATGTATACAAATATACCTCATTAATTCAACAAGCAGGTATCCTGTTGCTGAAGAAGGATCCTATATAAACTCTTGTTACGTTAGTTTTCTGAAAACTTTTTTTTAAATTGCTCTGCAAAAATTAAAGGACTTCTATGTCTGATAGTGTTCACGTGGATTTTGAGTTGGCATGGAAAGGAAGGAAAGGTCTGGTATCAGAACAACAGCAATTATAAACCTATTGAAGGTCGTGTAACCATAAAGTCTTAATTTTTTGGATGAGTTTCTCTAAACAACTACTTTCTTCAATTTGATAATGTGTGTGTGTTTCTATTAAAAGCAAACTTGGTAAACTTTCCAAAGTTGCATAGGGAAGAAACTGCCTCTCTCTCTCTCTCTCTCTCTCTCTCTCTCTCTCTCTCTCTCTCTCTCTCTCTCTCTCTCTCTCTCCTCTCTCTCTCTCTCTCTCTCTTTAATTGTAATGTATTTAGTTAAGTTACATTCTATAATTTCACGATATACTCTACTAGTACCTTTTATTCTAACCATTTTATCCCTTTTATCCAAGCCCTGCTTTTAAAGGCATCAATAGTGGACTATGATTGCATAAGGTTTGACTGATAGAAGGTCTTGAATTAGGGTCGTTGCCATTACTTCTTAAGAAGATTCCTTTTTTGCTGTTGTCCATAAATAATTGTATTTTCATGCCTTTCAAAAGCTTACCGTATGATCTGTTATTACCTTATTTTTGAGACAGACAGACAGACAGGCAGTCAGGGAGGGGTGAGGGTTGTGAAGTAGCCAAATTACGTATAATGGTGCAGTAAGGTCGAATCAGGACCCTCTTAGAATGAATGGGTCTTAGGTCAAGTTTTCTTCTGCCTATTTATTGTTGAAGGATGAATTTGTCGAAAGCCATTGTAATTCCAGGTTGTAAGTCTTCAAGATAGTAGAAATGTACAGGTTAGTTTGAGCTTAGTGAAAAAGGATTCGAATGACAGGAAACGGTGAATGACAAATGGGGATTTCAGATTGTGTCTTATTAGGCTTGTACAAAAGTACAGGCTACTTTAAGCTTAATGAACAATTATGTAAGTAACAGGAAAATTATAAATCGTGAAAATATAATAACACAAATTTTACGCACTTTTTATAACCCCCCCCCCCCCTCCCTGAGTGAGTCAGGTCTTGTAGATTCATGGGCCCATTTGGTTAGGTAATGTTCAGTAAATCTCCTTTTATTAATTATAATGTTCCCTGAGAATAATCTGGTCATGGAAGCCTCGTCTTTTTCCTTGCCGGAAGCGATGTCGATTAGATAAGTGGAAACTATGGAACGTGGCATTTCTTACGGGCCATAAACTTATATACAAGCATACTGCTCCAATAATCAAGTTACAGCTTGGTTTATAATACGAAATAGGAAATGTGCTAGTATTTGAAAGTCGTGTACTGTTGATTAGTGAATAGTTATAACTGTTATTTGATTACAGAAGTGTTTGGTTCAATAGTTATTTGGTCTTGGTTCTTAGTTGGCCAGTATGAGCAATGGAAATCTCTTTTAGTATAAGCAATGGAAATGTTTTTAGAGTGCCCAAAATACTTTTGATTCGATGTAGCCTTCCTGCAATTTCTTATTTTTATATCCAGTTTAATCTCTTTCCGTTTTCCTTTCATTGATTGGATGGATTTCGCGTATAGTGTATAATTACGAGGTCAATTTGTTAAATACCAGGTGACTAACAGGTATTATGGAGGTGGTCTTTGCGTGTTAGAAGCCAGGTTTGCATTGACTTGAAAACCCACTTTTTAATCATCTTAAAAGAAAACCAAATTAAAATCTATGCTTATTTTAATCGTTCAAGAAATTGCCACAGAAATGTACTGAAAACTGTCAGTTGGTCTCGAAGTAATTTTCACGATCTTGAACACATTCTACAGTAGAACACTGCGATTTGAATGTTTTTTTAATATTCCCATCTAATAAAGTCTTCTAGATATGTAAACATAAGACTGTTAGTACTGCAATAGTCTTTGGGGCTGTTTATTTAATTTTACCAACACAAACATTGTCTGAAACTGTCATTGATCGTGTAATTAATTCTCTCTCTCTCTCTCTCTCTCTCTCTCTCTCTCTCTCTCTCTCTCTCTCACACCACACACACACACACCACACACACACACACCACACACACACACACCACACACACACACACCACACACACACACACACACCACACACACACACACCACACACACACCACACACACACACACCACACGCGCACACACACACACACACACACGCAATGTCCTTCGCATTTAAATTGTGAATTCCTGAAGCATTTCTTCTATGTGAGCTACTAATGTGTAAAACCTCTTACCAAATTGTAGTGTTCAGAACTTCGCAAAAAATACTGCACTTTTCTAAGAATTTCTGGTTTTAATCACTCTCTCTCTCTCTCTCTCTCTCTCTCTCTCTAGCTTTGTGTTTAGAGTTCGTTCACTGTGCTGGCCTCTGACCTCCCTCTACGTGGCTACTCCTACTAGACTTTTGAAATGTTGCAAGTTTCTAGGATTTTGTACTGTACTGCCTTTATTATATTTATTATTATTATTATTACTAACTAAGCTACAACCCTAGTTGGAAAAGCAGGATGCTATAAGCCCGGAGGCTCCAACAGGGAAATTAGCCCAGTGAGGAAAGGAAAAAAGGAAAATAGAATATTCTAAGAAGAGTAACAATATCAAAATAAATATCTCCGATATAAACTATAAAAATTTTGGTATATACTCTCAATAGTATATAGATTTAGCTTACTTTTAGCAACCTTGTGAAATAGCTTTGGAATACTCACCCTCTCGGTATGGATAATCTATAGTCCATTTCTTTTAGTGATGCATATTTGCACCGACTCGCAGCGGTGCCCTTTTAGCTCGTAAAAGTTTCCTGATTGCTGATTGGTTAAAATTGTCGTCCAACCAATCAGCGATCGGGAAACTTTTCCGAGCTAAAAGGGCATCGCTGCGAATCGGTGCAAATCTGCATCGCTAAAAGAAATTGACTATAGTTGATGCTTTTTGTCAATTATGAATTGCTTGTAATTTCATATTCCAACAACTGTCATGGTCTGCGATTTTTTTTTTCCAATAAATCGAATTCCCAACGTCAAAAGTTCAAACTTGCAGCAAATGTTTTTATGTTGAACAGCCTGACTTAAGTGTGTCTTATCTTTAATATGAAATAGCTTTTAATAGTTAATGTTTTTAAAGTATTTCATTTTAATTCTTCAGTAATTCTTACATCGTTTATTTATTTCCTTTCCTCACCGGGCTTGTTTCCCTGTTGGAGCCTTGGGCTTATAGCATTTTGTTTTTCCAACTATTGTTGTAGCTTAGCTGGTAATAATAATAATAATAATAATAATAATAATAATAATAATAATAATAATAATAATAATAATAATGTTTTTAATAAAATGAAATAGCCTCGAACTTATATTTCTGGGTTGATATTCCCGATTTTGATAGTTTTCTTGCACGGTTGATGTGGATGTAAAAATTCAAATAGTCCATTGGTATTCCAGCCCCCTATTTGAAATATCGTCGTTGCGTGATGTAGAGGTATTTGATTAATTGTTTTAGACAATGGTGGATTTGTAATGCATAAGAAATTTTTTTTTAGCTATGTAGTGTTTATGAACAATCCCTCTTCTGTTCTGGTAATCAAGTTGTCATCGTTGTCTCGTTGTCTCCATTGCATCTACTAAACAAAACAAAAAAAAGGTGTTTTGGGGTCAATATTGAGTAAGTCTCTATTAGTCAGTCTCTCTCTCTCTCTCGTAACCTATTGAAAACTGCCAACAATTGAGCGTATTTTTAAGGAACAGTTTTTCATGCATTGATACCATTATGAAATTCAACTGTAATGAGAATTTTCAAAGTCTGCTCTTTTGAGTGGTCATGATTTATCCATTCTCTCTCGTAACTAGACTTCTGAAATGGTTCAAGTTTATTGATCTTATTTTTTCTTGAGGGGGTGGAAGTTTGCTACCCAACCTCATATAGGGTACTTTACTTTATGGGCTCTTTTTCTGCTCCTATACAGCAAGGGAACACTGCTCTCTACAGGACCTTCACAGTCTTTGTATCATGTTCGTTTGAAAACATTCAACATTTCACACCGTATATTGCTCGTTTATAGTTAAATCGACACCATCGAAGCACTCACAGAACAGGAAAGTCTTCAGTTTCCTCTTGAAAGCCTTAATATCTTCAAAGTTTCGGATGTCTCGTTGATTTGATTGATTTAAAGTTTTCAGGCATCCTGACATCTAAGGTCATTGACACCGGTTTGGATGTCTCGTGGGAGCTTATTGTATAGGGAGTTTTTAAATGATTTATTGTGTTCTTATGTTAATCTAGTAACTGGAGTTTCTTCAATTACCTTCGTTTATTCCTGATTGAGTTTGAGGATCCTACCTTTTAGGTTTCATATAAACACTATTGGCGAAGCAGCTCTTGATATTGTATGTGATTTTTTTTTCCGTTTAGGGTTGTGGTGGTCTGTTGGCAACATCCATGCCTGGTGGATCACCAGATTGGAATTAGTCCCGCTGAAACTCGTTAGTTCCTTTAGTGTCTGCAACCTGACCATCTTTGTGAGCTAAGGATGGAGGGGGGTTGGAGAGCTTATTGGTCTACTTGCCGAGTCATCAGCAGCCATTGCTTGGCCCTCCCTGGTCCTAAAGGGGGGGGGGGAGGAGAGTGTCTTGGGCGCTGATCATATGTATATATGGTCAAATCTCAGGGACATTGTTCTCCTTGCCAGGCCAATATCAGTGTCCCTTGCCTATGCCATTCATGAGAGGCCTTTAAACGTCAAAATAATGATGGTTACAACGTCATTTCCTGTATGAAATTGGTACGCAGTCGAAGGTTATTTTGGGTTAATGACCCAATGCCACTTATTTCTGACTGTTAGTGTTTTTGAAAAGCTTTTTTTGTTTTCATGGTAGTATTTTAAGTCTCTCTCTCTCTCTCTCTCTCTCTCTCTCTCTCTCTCTCTCTCTCTCTCTCTCTCTCTCTCTCTCTCTCTCTCTGAAGTTTTCCTTATGTTTAGCATTTGCGACAAAAGCCGGGCAATAGACATCATATATACCTAGACTTTCAAAAGCGTTTTGACCAAGTTCCTCATAAAAAAAATGAATGGTCAAGATTAGAGCACTGGGCATCATTGACGAGCCAGCTTAATTGATCGAATATTGTATTCATTGAATATTCTGTTTTATGTTTGTTAGCCAATGTGACTTAATTGGTTTGGTAAATTTCCCATCCCAGTGATTAGTTTTGTATTTTTTTTAATTCACTCGATAGTTAAGGCCTGAACATGAACAAAAAACAGTAAATGTTTAGTTTTGGTTTCCCCGTTGTTCGTAATTAATTTCTCAATATTTCAGCCGAAACTGTATGATCTTGGAAGTGTCTATTGTAATCGGTTAATATAGTCCACTTACTTTAAGGACTGCTTTCCTAGTCATATCACGTAGGGGAAGTTGACTTTAAGGACTGCTTTCCTAGTCATATCACGTAGGGGAAACCCTACTCAACAGGGTAGAGTCGGGTTCCCCTACGTGATAATTTCTCATACTAGTATGTTCATTTGTTCCTATCTTTTTATAAAGGCTTCTGTCCTTGTTAAGACTACTAAAAATATCAGTGTAGCTACTTTGATTTGTATATATCATGATTTTTATCGGTTTTTTTTTTTTTTGACAGTTGAAAACTCAGACCTTTCAGTAACGTTCAAATTTCTGCTGTAGTCTATGACAATATTAATTCCAATATAATGATTCCCATGTTTGTTTCATATCACACTTTTCGTTGTACCTTTTGCGATTAAACAAATATTTCTTATTTTCCAGGTAGTCTGATTGCTGTGCATATTTTTAACCTGACCGGCTTATGGAAAGACTGCGGAGACGCAAGAGGATCGCCGACACCCAAGAAATACAAACTAGTCGCTGGTAATCCAGAGCGAACAAACTTTAACACTGGACCCATAATTATATATATTCTAATTTATTTTTTTTTTTTTTTTTTTTGCGGCGGCGGCGCGCCTGCCGCTTCTGTAATCGAATTCATTGATGTCATGAGCATGGAAAAAAATAAAAGTAATGTGTTATAACTACGTTTTATTTCGACCAAAAAAAAAAAAACTATTGTATATCCGTATCCAACCTGTGTATATTGATAATATGATTGGCATTACAGTTCAAAGAATGTGTAATATTATGGAGCCCCAGAGTTGCCGTTTGTGAAATATTTTCTTATTTTTGGGAGATAGTTTCCTTCACACTAACCCTTATAATGAAGAGGGCCAAAAAGACCAGCCAAGGTTCCTTCACACTAACCCTTATAATGAAGAGGGCCAAAAAGACCAGCCAAGGTTCTCTCCAATACTGCTCTTTACCACCACCTTCTACGACTGTCCGATCCTTAGGACTAGTGTAAATTCGGTGCTACTATAGCGTGAGGTCTACTGCTGAATCATTCGTCCTTCATAGATAAAACACATTTCAAACATTTGTTTAAGCAATAAACACTTAATTTATCTTAAAAATGAATTTTCTCATCACCTTCCAGCAAAATTGATGAAACTGGAACAGCTGACGACCAACACCTCGCATTAATCTCTTCAGAATCATCGTTTTAGCGTCCTACCACGTTCGCTCAATTGCCTGTGTGTGTGCTCCTGTCGCTGGATCCACATGATATTGCTGGTGGTTCACTGTAGAATGCTGATATCGATGATATCTCTTTTAGGCCGAGGGAAAAACTGATTTAGGAGCTCGATTTGCATCCCTTTACATGGGCAGGTCACGTTTTTGATGGATTTGGCCAGTTCACATGTTCGATGGTTAGGTGCGGGGCTCTGGGACTCTGGTCACGCGGTAGACCCAAGGCCTTGGGGTAGACCTCACCCTCCACTGGGTAGGCGACATATGGCGGTAGACCTCACACTATAGTAGCACCGTAAATTCACTCCTGTTTTCTGCCCCTGACCTGAAATTTTCATGATGGAAATGGGTTAGGAACTGAATTGTTTAAATACAGGATTCATGGAAGCCAATACTAGAAATGCAGTATTTTCAAGTGACCTAATCTTTAAATCTCGGTTCTTGGAACCGAAAAAAACGTTACAGCTGTCTTTGGGGGAAAACAATTAAAAGAAGGGTTGACAGTTACAGGAATGCTGGTTTTGAGACTATGAAAAGTACACGCACAATGTTGTACCACCTGATTTGAAAATAATGGATAGAGATGTGATGAATTAATAAAAGATTTAAAGGCGCAGTAACAAACCGTTTCAAGCAGGGAAGACTGAGAGCAACATCAGAGAAGGAAGCTATTAATGAGTTCTTGCAGAAGATATATGATGTGGGGGGTTCTAATAATTGTGTCAGTGTCAAAAAAATAACTTGAAAGGAACAAAAATTCAGAAGAGAACTTCTCCGCGTGAAACGACGGGAAGAGATAAAACGCAGGAGTAATCCAGAAACTCAAAAAGAACAAATCACCCGGTCCAGATGGGATACATCCAAGGATTGTAAAGGAACTGATGGAAGAACTATTGGAACCACATAGGATATTGTTCAACAGCTCACTACAGGAGGGTGTGGTACCAGAGGAATGGAAAATTGCACATATTACTGCCTTATTCAAAAAAAGGAAATAAGAAAGATCCTGGAAATTACAGACCGGTCAGCCTTACAAGTGTCATTTGTAAGCTTATGGAATCACTACTCAGAGAAGAAATATTAACACATATGAAGAAAAACAACATGTTTAGCAAGAGACAGTTTGAATTTATACCTGGGAGATCAACAGCATTACAGCTCATTAAAGTGTTGGATAAATGGACGTGTGCACTTGATGAGGGGATGGCAGTAGATGTGGTTTACTGTGACTTCATGAAGGCTTTTGACCGCGTACCACACCGCTGAAGAAGTGCTCTGTTGAAATTTAACAACAATAGCGGCAAGTTAAAAGTAAAAATCGTTAAGTTAATAATTTCCAACATCATTAAGTTAATAATTTCTAACATCATTAAGTTATATAAATTGAAATCAACGTCATTGGAATACTAAATAGTGCAAAATTACAAATCTATAGTTGATTACAACTGGGACACAGGTAAGAGTTACCAATTATGGTGTTCCCGACTCATTTGGACTTGAATATTGTGTAAACTACAAAAATGTTAGGAGCCATTAAGAAAATTAGAAAGAAACCTCATGAAAAAACTGAAACAGGAAAATCAGTTGAAGAAGAAACAAATGAATTTCTACAGATAATGAAGAATACATCAGTATATGATAGTGACAATATTGAGGAAGGTGCCTGTGGAAGAAATGATGAATCGGCGAATGGATCGTTGGTCACCGTGGAATCTGATGACGCTGAATTATGTGAGCACTGCAAGACTGTCGTTGCCAATGATGCAATTTGTTGTGATAGATGTCAAAAATGGTATCATTTTGAAAACGCATGTTCTGGATTAATAGAAAATTTATCACCAGCCCACAGAAGGCTATTGTGTAATGAACATATTTATTACATGTGTAGGAATTGCACTGATAAGTTCAATGAGGATGCAGCAAACATACAAAGAAAAATATTGGATGAAGAAGTTGTAATGTCCCATCATTTGGTTCAGGTCTTGATGAATAAAATAGAAGAAATGAAGGATAGCATGACAGAAATGAGAAATAAAGTGCAAGAAACAAGACATCAGATGCAAGAATTAAGAAATGAAATGAAAGAATTAAAAAATGAAAAGAAAAGGAATGAAGATGACATAGATAGGAAGCATCTAACTGGTACATATGCTGAAAAGCTGAAATCAAAGAAAACATTGATTGTAAAATCAACTGATGAGGTTTCAGCAGTTAATAATAAGAAAACAATTATGACCAATTTAAAAGCCCAAGTGCTGAAACAAAAGATGGCCACCTGATCATAATATTTGCAGATAAACAGAACCTGGACCAGGCAAAATCAGAATTGGAACAAGGTAATGTAAACAAGATCACTGTTACCGAAAAAGGAAAACTTAAACCGAAGATAAAACTTACAAATGTACCAGAAGATGATGATGATATTATTCAAAGTCTAAAGCTTAAGAACCAGTGGCTAAAAAGACACATTGTAGAAAATGATGATCTGACTATCATAATGCAAGAGAATTCAAGAATGGATAAACAAACACTATATTATAAAATGTACACATAAGATACGTAAAGCAATCTATGAAAATGGAGATAAACTTAGTACCACATATAGAATATGTAATGTTTACGACCATTACATGCCCTAATAGTGTTACAAATGCCAGGAATTTGGGCATAGTGCAGCAAATTGCAAGAATAAACAGTCGTGCCCCAAGTGCGCGGGAGAACATAAAGCGGGTCATTGCAGTGTTGTTGAAGTTAAATGCATAAATTGTGTGAGAAAGAACTATGATGACACAAAACATAAATTCTATGATAGAGTAAACTGTGAAGTTTATAAACAAGAAATAACTAGAGCCAGAAACAATACTGACCATGGCTTCGATTAAAAAAATATCATGTAATCTAATAAATATACAATCCATTGGCAATAAAACTCATATCATTAAGGAAGTCGTAAGTGATCAAGATGTGGATATTTGCTCATTAACTGAAACTTGGTTGAGTGGCAATGTGAGTGACAGATCGAAAAGAAATGAAATGACACCTAAATCTTATAACTTTTATCATGAACCAAGAGAAGACAAAAGAGGTGGTGGCATTGGAATCTTAATTAAGAAATCATATAAAGTTACAGTAAGAAATCATCTCATAGTTAATTCATTTGAATATATGAATATTAAAATTTTATCTCGAAATGTAAATCTACAAATAGTTATACTCTATAGACCACCGAGCAAAAGCAAAAGAATGTTTCTAGATGAATTTAATAACTTACTAGATACATTGAACGATAATCGAAATATAGTTATATGTGGTGATTTCAACCTACATCTTGATAACAGAGTAGACCCATATGTCAATGAATTTAGAGAATTGATTGACAACCACGAACTTGAAAACATAGCGTCTGAACCAACAGCTCAGTCTAATCATGTACTAGATCTAGTTATAGTAAACAAATCAACATCATACTAAATATGGAGATTGAACCTGACTGCTCTATATCCCCAATGCATAAGTTGATGTCTTTTGAAATAGACGTTAGAAAAAATAATGCAATACAGAAGGAAATCACATACCGAATTAAGACTAACTTTGATCCAAAAGAATTCATTGAACAAAGCCTAGAGGATATAAAAGGGATAACACCAGTCTGTAACTGTGAAGAGAATCACACCCTCGTAGAGAGACAATCCTGTATAAATTGCATTACTGATGGATGTAAAACTATACTTGCAACTAATTGTAATAATAGGTGCCCGGAAATAACAAAAATAATCACAATAAAAGAAAAATCGAACTGGTTTGATAATGAATTACATGAAGAGAAAAAGAGAAAAAGAAAAATGGAGGATAAATGGAAAAGAAATAAAAATAATGAAAACTGGCAACATTACAAAGCAGCTAGAAATCGCTACAAATACCTTATCTTAGTTAAAAAAGGCCTATTATAAAAAAGTGTGCAATGAAAATGACCCACGGAAAATACATAAGAACCTAAAGAAACTATTAGGTCTAAAGACAGAAATAGTATTGCCTGACATAACTAATAATCCTAAATGCCTAGCAAATGATTTTATTGATTATTTTGAAGAAAAAATAAATCAAATCTGCTCCAGTTTTCACAACATCGGCACAACAGAGCGAAGGAATACATCAGCAACAGGTGTAAGTAAGCTAAGGGTATTCAAAGAGTTAAGTCAGAGTGATTATATGAGAATAATAAAGAAAGTAAAACAAAAAATCTACTGCGGAAATGACCCATTTCCAATTAATGATGTAAAAGATGCAGAAAATTTCACCAGACTACAAGAGACCTACCGAAACATGGTAAATATGAGTCTAACACAGGCAGTTTTCCCTGATTGTGAAAAAGTTGCATGTACCAAGCCTGTGTATAAAGGAAAAGGTGATGCAGATAATTTAAGTTCATATAAGCCAATATCAAATCTGTCATATTTTTCAAAAATTATTGAAACTGCTGTACACGAACAAACCTGGAAACATCTGAAAAAAATCTAATGCCATATCTGATGATCAATCTGCATACAGAGAAAATTACTCTACAGAAACAACAGTGTTAGCGATTAAAAATGACATAACAGAAATTATAACAAATGGCAAGTGTTGCATTCTTGTGATGCTTGATCTAAGTGCAGCATTTGATACTGTAGAACATATATATCTGATGGAAGACCTTAAAGCTGTGGGCATCGTAGAACGAGCATACGACTGGTTTGTGAGTTATCTTGAAAACCGCAAAGTTAAAGTAGTAATATCAAATGTTGAATCTGAGACAAGAAAACTAACCAAAGGGGTGCCTCAAGGCAGTGTACTAGGTCCTCTCCTGTTTGAAATTTACACGATTGAACTGGCAAATATACTTGAAACTCACAGAGTTAAGTTTAAAATATACGCTGATGATACACAATTCTATTTCCCAATAGAATCAGTTGATGAAGCTAAAAGAAAGATACATGAAATAATGAATGACATTAAGGCTTGGATGTTAACAAAAAAAAGCTCAAGCTCAATGAAGATAAAAGTGAATGTATTATTTTTGGAAATGAAAAAAATATAAAAAGAATCAAATGCTTCCAAAGAATTGAAATAGGTCAATCGATCATTGACCTAAAGAAATCTGTCAGAAATCTTGGAGTAATCATGGATGATAGACTGACAATGAATGAACATATAAATAATATGGTAAGAAATATTAACTATCATATTAGAAACATAGCATTTATTAGTAAATACTTAGATGAAAAATCTATGGCCATACTCATTAATCACCACATATTTTCAAGAAATGATTACTGCAACTCACTGTTCTATGGATTACCAAATTATTAGCTGAAGAAAATTCAGAGACTACAAAACAGAGCCGCTAGATTAATAAAAGGACTACACAATAGGGAAAGAGTTACCCCTGCACTAATTAAATTACACTGGCTGCCGGTAAAAGCGAGAATTGAATACAAGCTACTCTTACTAACGTTTAACTACTAAACCAAAATGAACCAAAATATCTAAAAGAATGCCTGAACAAACTAGAACTAGAACTAGAAACATAACACACATGAGTGACAAACATAGGCTATCTGAACCAAGAACAAATAGTAAATTTGGTGAAAGGGCTTTTAGCTACTGTGCGCCTACACATTATAATAAACTGCCAACTGAAATTAAGGACCTAAAGGGAGCAATTGAATTTAAGAAGAAACTAAAGACATTACTTTTCACAAGATCATATGGTTTGGAAGATGCTACAATCAAAGAATTGTATAAGTTATAATGAAAATGCTTCCGTTAGATGATTAATATGGGCCCGCCCGAGAAGTAGTTCACTCGACTTCAGTGGAGGGTTGGATTTAAACCCCAAAAAACAAAAACAAAAACAAAAGGCTGATGAAAAAAGTTGCCAGCTATAATATCCAAGGGAAGTTACTGAACTGGATCCAGGGTTTCTTAACAGGGAGAAGGCAGAGGGTTTTAGTGACCGGTGAGGTATCAGATTGGGAAGAGGTTATTAGTGGAGTACCTCAGGGCTCGGTACTGGGTCCTTTGCTGTTTGTTCTGTTCATAAATGATCTACCTGAAGTGGTTAAGCACGGCAGCGAGGTGTTTTTGTATGCTGACGACATTAAAGTGTTCAGGAGGATTCAGGATGTGGAAGATTGCAACAGACTGCAGGGGGACCTAGACCAGCTTAGAAAATGGACAGAGAAATGGCTTTTGTTCTTCCATCCAGAGAAGAGGAAATACATGAGAATTGGCAACACCTCAGTAGACGATAATGGCTACATCATGTACAACAACATCAGCAAGACCAGAACGGAGAGAGACATTGGTGTAGTCATAGACGACAAACTTACTTTTGCTGACCATCTGGCTGAGGAAATAGAGAAGGCAAATAAGATAGTGGGCCTCATTAGGAGAACATTTGTACACCTGGAACCGGCAACATTTAAGCCTCTCTTCACATCCTTGGTACGGCCACACCTAGAATATGCCAACCAAGTGTGGTGCCCACATCTTATCAAGGATAGCAACGCAATAGAAAATGTGCAAAGGAGAGCATCGAAACTGGTGCCATGTCTCAAGGAACTGCCATATGAAGAGAGACTTAAGAGATTAGATCTACCATCATTAGCGCACGGGAGATCGAGAGAAGATCAGATTGAAACATTTAAGATCGCCAACAACAAATATGATAAGGAGTGTACTGAGGGTCTTTTCAGGATGAGGAAGGATAGTGTGACAAGGGGCCATGATAAGAAATTATTCAAGACAATAGCAAGGCTGAACAGTTGCAAATACTCCTCCCCTAACCGTGTGGTTAACGTTTGGGACCAATTTGCCGGACGAGGTGGTACACTCAGAGACAGTGACACAGTTTGAGTCATGACTTGATAATTTTGGAAAACACAGGATCAAAAATTCAATTATATAGCTCAGATAAACACCACGTGCCACCACCACCCACATTGTGTCCTGGGTACCATACTGGAGCCACAGGCCCCCTAGGGCTTCTTCCAGGAAAACATCTGTAAAAAACTGTAATATATATATATATATATATATATATATATATATATATATATATATATATATATATTTATATATATATATATATATATATATATATATATATATGTGTGTGTGTGTGTGTGTGTGTGTGTGTGAACAATATTCCTTTCCGGCCACGTTCCCCCTGCCTAATGGACTGAAAGAGAGTATTTATATTGGTGTGCTACTGTCTTAAGCACACATTTGAGTATGAGTTGTTTTCAGATGTATTTAGATGGTTTATTGAACACATCTTGGTGGTTTTTAAGTTTTATTGTATATAAACAACTGAGTTAAACATCTCCATCACTGGAGGAAGCTGTGTTGGTCCACATGACCAATTCTGGTGAAGTTTAGATAAGAACTGAACAAATTACTGATATCCCAAACATCGTATGCTTGGTTTACTTTAGACACGTGACGGAATCGGAAGACACCTGCATCCGGTGACGTCACAAACTTTCACACGAAGAGTTAATGTGTTGACACTAAGAAAGAATGACAACTTAGCATCTTACATCCTGTACACAATTTGAGTTGACCATAGCAAATCTCACGGCCAGCTCTTCCAACCAACATGACATATTACGTCATTTGTTTTAAACATGTAATATTACTATTCTAATCATTACATATGCTCGGCCAGCTATCTCAATTTTTTTACAAAAATTTAACAACAAGCCGAAACATGGTTATTAGGTGTGACTGGACATACGTATCATTCATTGTCCAAAACTAGCTATATCCAACTGAGGACGAATGTCCAAATAGGCACATCAAAATTAATAACAATAATGCATACAAAAAAAGATATTACCAAAGCAAAAAGAAAAATGCATGATAAAACCAAGATCATACATATGGTACATTGCTAGCAAATGATTACATGGTACCAAAAAACAAAACAAATTCTGACTTACAAATGATTCGGTAACTTGATAAAGAATAATTGTTACCTTTGTCAGAAACAAGATACTCAATATTCAGTGCACAAATACGAATTCCTGGTACGTACATATATATATATTTATATATAGGGCTGATACATTTTATTAGATGCCCATAGATTCTGTTATATATCTTATATTTTTTTTTTTTTTTTTTTTTTTCTCTTTTCTTTTTTAACATTCCGGCTTATATATTTTTATTAGATGCCGAGAGAAAAAAATGATTTATATCCTTTTTTATTTTATTTATTTTTTTAAATGTTATTTTAAATGTATTTTTAACAATGCAAATGTAGAGAATTTCTTTAATTACATATTACTAGCGTACTAGTCAGCTTTTCATACAAACATCATCCTGACAAATTACTCCCTTAGCGAATGAGGTGGCCACTCATACAGCTTTGAATTGTATCAGGTAAGGGGTATTGTCAGGGCTATTCAACTCGTTCCTTTGTAGCTGCTTGCTGTGCCGTAACCTACGCCAAACAAGGATGTTCACGGCGATAAAAATTAACGCCGTTCCAAATAAACCTGCTAGTAATATAGGTTGAAGAATCTCTGTGTAAGTCGGCGACAGGTGGTCCTTTTCGGTAAGTTTCATTAAGTGTTTCGCCACACTTCCTTTATAGGGGAGAGGAAGTGCGGGCGTTGTAGAGGTCCACGTGAAGTTCGCGAAGTAAGCACGTTCTCTGATGATTGTCCGTAGGCCAGTCACCATGGAATTCGGGGAAGTCCCGATACAGCCATCTGCTGCGACGAAGATGTGGTTAAATGATGTGGATCCGTCAGGGCATGATATATTGAAGCCGTCCTTGTCGTATCGTATCCACGAGCCATTATTTAGTCTGCAATTGAATTCCTTATTGTCAAAGGGATAAAGCTTATCCAGACAATTTTCACTTGTATGGGAGAGAGCACCGTCTAGCACTATACCTAACTCGCATGAATCCATCAAGTTTTTACGGAATTCAAATGAGTCAGCTGTACATATTTTTCTATCCATTGCGTCTGAACAGTGAGTTAATTGATTTAAGTCTTTAATGACCGTATATGTTTCCTTGTCTGGGGAAATCAATACGTGTCCTGTCAAACTGGATATTACTGGATTTGAGTGATTCGTCATGAAAGTCGGAAATGGTGATATCCTGTAAGATTGCCAGGCATCAGAAGAATCAAAGGGAATTGTAATCCTAATCTTGTTATTATCTACGTTTACTGTAATTAGGCTGTAATAAAATTCTAACCTATGTTCGTCTAACAAAGGAACATAGCCTAGTTTATCCCTAGTGTTCTCCAGAACTAATTTTAAGTAACGTATAGGCAACAAATGGGGCGACAATACACCTTTAGTTGCTAACGTGATAGCTTCTACATAATCCTTGGATTTCTCAATGAAATGTGCAATTCTGTTATGTATGTGATCTATCTTTGAATCATAATACGTTAATGTTGCTAACAAATCCTGTACTTCCATAATTTGAACGATATTATCTGAATGTTCATTTAACAAATCCATAATTTTATTGATTGAAGCTAACTGATCCCTTAGTTCTGACATAATCAATTCATCTTTATGAGTCAAGAACTCAATTTTCTTATTTTGATTACTAATTTTAAGACGATTGGAAAGTCCTAAACCTAAACTTGCAACAGACCCAAAGATGCTTAATGCAGCATAAATGAACGGATTCCGTCTTTCTTTTTGTTCGTGTCCTACAGTCCACATCAAAAGGTCATAAGCCAAAGATCCTGTCTCTCCAGTCTTATTCTTTAAGTCATCAGATAGCATCTCTGCAACTTTTAATGTTGAGCTAAGCAAACTCTTAGTAGTCAAATGAAAATGTCTCCTATGCAACTCATCCAATGATGCAGAAAACCTTGAAATGGCGGTTCTTAAGCTAGTGACATCATTCTCTTGAAGAAAAATTGCTTGCATATGCACTTCGACAATTACGTTGGTTGATGTAATAAAAATGTCTTCTTGTCTTTCAACTATATTTCCATATTTAAAATATATATTCTTAGTCTTAGAACTCATCCCATACGAAAAAAATGTCTGAGCGAACAATATCACTCCCAACAACAAAAAATTCATCTTGGAAACCTGTAACGAGAAAAAATATATGTAATTACTCCTGTATTAAAAAGAAAACTTTTAAATTAAAATTAAAATTTTTCCTCACTTCTTTTTAATTTCTTATGTGAGACAATGGTACTATTCTCTCATCCGTGGGTTGGGCTACATTTTGAATTCTAAACCTATTGGCCGTTAATATTTCCAAAATGTTAAATGGGCCTTCAAACTTAGGTGTTAGTTTATAGTTGAGCCCTTTTCTGACATTGATTTGAATATAGATGTTATCACCCACGGTATATGTTTTAGTTGGTTTCGCTATTTTATCATGATTCCTTTTCATTATGATTTGTGATTCTTCTAAATTCTTTCGAAGGATATCATATCGACTTATACTTGCATTTATACATTCTTTTAAAGGATTTGATAGATTAGTTGTAGGCGTTAATACATGGAAAGGTGTTCTAACTGGGGTACCATACAATGCTTCATGCGGTGACATTTTAATTGATATATGATATGAATGATTCAGAGTACTCAGTGCCGCCGGTATTGCAATATCCCAGTTGGGGTCTGATCCCCCTAGTGTTACCCTTAATATATTTAATATCTTCCTATTTGCTCTTTCCACTAGCCCATTCGACTCTGGGTGATATATCATGGTATTGATCTTTATTTTGAGGAATTCACACAATGAGGTAAGAAAGTGATTATTAAATTCACCACCCGAGTCTGAGATTATCATGTGTGGAATTCCATGTTTACAAATGTAACACTCGTAAAACTTCCTAGCGCATTCAATCGCAGTTTTAGTTTTAAGCGCTATTAGTTCTGTATATCGAGTTAAAGCATCTATAATTACTAAGAGGTGCTTATTCCCTCTGTCTGACTCGTAAAATCCTGTTAACAAATCTAAATGTATTCTTTCAAAGGGTTGATTGGGAACAGGATAAGTTCCTAAGCTAACAGGTGTTTTCGTATGCCCTTTGTTTTCCTGACATGTGCGACAATTAGCTATGTGTCTTTTTATATCTGTAAGCATTGTATGCCAATAAAACAATGATTTGGCTTTCTGTGACATTAATGAGAACCCAGGGTGTCCATGTAATGGATTTGAATGCAACCAATTCAGGACAGTGGAAACAAGTGAGTTTGGTACTACTACCTGGTCGTTAGTTACATGTGGTGTATTGCGGGTTTTCCTTGTCACAGTCCTACACAGAATATTATCTTTGATTACATAATTCTGCTGCTTATACTTTATATATTCTTTTTCTTTATGATTGCCTTTCAAAGCATTTATAATTGTTTCTATTTTCTGATCTTTTCTTTGCTCAGTCTGTAACAATTCAGCACTCCAGCCTAAATCTTCTTGTTCAGATATTGTTTTTACAATAGGCATGGATGTTGATATATCTATTAATTCAGCTAAAGACTCCGTACAAGATGACACGGGGTTGCGTGATAATGCATCCGCAATGATATTTGCTTTCCCAGGTAAATACCCGATTCTTGCGCCAAAATCTTGAATGATTAAATGCCACCGAGTTCGTTTAGGGCTGTGATTGAAGCCTTTAAAGAACTCTGTTAGTGGTTTATGGTCAGTAAGAACCTTAACGGGATAACCGTAAATTATGAACTTAAAATGCACTAGCGAATTAACAATAGCTAGTCCTTCCTTGTCTATTACTGCATATTTACTTTCGGAAGTTCTCAATTTTCGAGAATAGAAAGCTATCGGGAAAAACTGTTTATCATATTGCTGAAGCAATACCCCTCCCACTCCTAAGTCTGAGGCGTCTGTTGCAATGAAGAATTCCTTACCGAAGTCAGGAAATTTTAAGATAGGAGAACTACACAGTTCATCTTTCAAAGTATTAAACGCCTGTTGATGTTGCTCAGACCATATGAAATCTACGCCCTTCTTCGTAAGATCAGTTAAAGGAGCGGCTATTATTGAATAGTTGCGTATAAAACGCCTGTAATATCCACTACAACCCAGAAATTGCTGTATTCCCTTGACATTAGTAGGTATGGGAAAATTACGTATAGCCGACACCTTATCATGGACTACTTTAAGACCTTGGCTTGACACCATGAAACCCAAATATACTAATTCTGTTTTGAAAAATTCACACTTACTAATCTTTACCCTTAAGTTATGTTGTCTTAATCTCTGTAGTACTAGTTCTAACTTACGTAGATGTTCTTCTAAGGTGTTGGAAAAGATTACAAGATCATCCATATAGGCATGCAATATATCCCCTAACAAGTCTCCAAACACTATGTTAATCATTCTTGTAAATGTTATAGGAGCACAACGTAAACCAAAAGGCATCCGTAAAAATTCATAATGTCCCCTGGCTGTGCTGAAGGCTGTGTATGGGATACTATCTTCTTCTAATGATATCTGGTGAAAGCCTTTAAGTAAGTCCAAACTGGTAAAATATTTATTCTGACCTAACAAAGACAAAATATCGTCAGTACATGGCACTGGGAATCGATCAGGGATCGTTTCCTCGTTTAGACGACGAAAGTCGACACAGATACGCCATGTTCGATCTTTTTTCGGTACAACTATTAAAGGAAAATTATAAGGGCTATTTGATTTTCTAATGACTCCTTCCTCTAACATTTTACCTACTTCATCATTTATTTCATTCTGGAATTTCATAGGGAGTCTGTACGAGGGTACATATATAATTTTCTGTTTGTCTTTTAACCTTATTTGATGCTCGATCACATCTGTTTTCCCTAAGGATCCATCCGTAGTGGAAAAGACATCTGTATATTTATTTAAAAGTTCAAAAATTTTCTGCTGAATTTCTTCGTCTTGAATGTCCTTACTGATTTTATTTTTAATAGATCGTAAAAGGGATTCATCCGCAACTGATTGAGAGTGATTGATTTCAGCAACGGTAAGAATACGATGTTTATAAACTTCTACATCCAAGATATGTTGATTTTTGTGAATTACTAAAGTGTTATTTAAATGATTACAGACTTCGATATTACATTGCTGATGTGAGCCTACTGTATAAATAGCTTGTGTGACAGACAATCCGTTGGTTTTCAAAGTATCGGAAAGGATTAATATTTCAGATCCCGGTAGTGTTTTCTTTATTTGCACTATTAAATTCGAAGGTATGTTTGGTTCGATATATTGCGTGCAAGATGATATTACGGGTGAACGAGAATTCTGCTGGGTCGCGTGTATTATTTCTTTATTAGTGAGACAAGTTATTGGTTCTTCAACGTACGTTACGGTTACATTTGTCGTCTCCTTATTATCCAAAACAGACTTTAAAGTATTAGAAGACTTATAGAATTTCCCTTTGATATACACGCCGTGCTTTGCAGGAGCTAAGATAATGTTTTGATTTCCCATAGATGGGTATCCTATAATTACAGCTGGATACATATTAATGTTTTTCACAACAACAAATGTATCGGCAAACGTGCGATTACCGACTCTGAACTGAATATGAGTTATGCCTATGACGTTTAATTCATTATTTCCTATACCTGAAAGTCTGATTCCTGATTTTTCAATCGGAAAGTTCGAAAACAACAAATGATGCGTCTTCAAATCCATAATATTACGTGGACTACCAGAGTCAAAAAATAACGTAAAGGATTTGTGTTCTAAATTTACAGCATATAAGGTTGGCCGTAACTCATTTTGGCTTATTATTGTATGAATTCGTTGCAAATCTACGGGAGCATGCACTGTTTTACTTAATTCGGCCGTGTGTTTCATAGGAAAATCTATTGTCTCACAATTATCTGATAAAACATTAAATTGATTATTCAATACTATTGATGTTGACATAAATGACCTTGACCCAACATCACTCTCTTCCCCTCTAGAGTTAACTATGTGGTATTTGCTTTGCTCTGCACATTCTGAAAATTAGGCTGACTTTGCGAGGTCTGGTTTGACGGCCCAGGCTCAGCGATATTTGAAGAAGTGTTTGTTTGTTTCGGACTCTGAACTGCATTGACATTTTGTTGTTTCTTCTTATTGTTAAAATGAGGATTTTTCTTTTTATTTCCATATGGAACTGACTGTGGAATTGACTGTGTATTTCTAGGATATTGTTGTGTCTTACGCGCGTAACATTGACTATAAGAATGTGATCCTGTGTTGTGAACTGAACAAAATTTCGTTCTACAGTCTGCGCTTATGTGACCTTGACGTTTGCAGTTGTAACACGTCACTCCCGCTACTGGATTATTAATTATGTTCACTGTTTGTGGTTTTGTTTCATTCTTAGCAAAAACTTGAGTTAACACGGGATCGAGATCTGGACACTTGGACATGTGCTTCTTTATCTGTTTATAGACATCCAATTCCGTACTTGCAGGCATTAACTTCTTATCAAAGCACCGCACTAAAGCTTCAGGCAACATAAGTGTCATGCAAGTTAAATACATTAATCGTAAAAAATCTTTCACGGAGATATTATCGTTAGTAACCCAAGTGGAATTACCTAAAATGTCCTGATATTCGTTAAGCCTATCAGCTATGAGAGCTGCTCTCTCAACAACATTAAGCCGATTCATAGTGGCTTGATTAAGTGTATTTCGTAACGTTAACACTACATCCAAAGCTTCTTCACCCCCATAGATCGCGTGTAACCTAACTTTGAAATCATCCCAAGTAACTGCTTCCTGAAATGAAACACCTCTTAAATACGCACTCGCATCCCCCTTAGAAAAATCTATAAAACTTTTAGCTTCTTGTAATTGTACAAAAGGATCTACGATTTGTTTGGCATTTAAATGGGCATCAACGGATGAAATCCATGACTCCACATTTTGTGGCAAGAACCCGTTGACACGGCCTTGAAAAGGAAGGATTGCTGACCTGGCATTTACAAGCGTCACAATTGGAGGAGGATTAGCCTGGCCTACACCACTAGGTCCAGGGGTAGGGCTGACAGGAGGAGCCATGACTGCTGTATTCTTTTTTTTTCTATCTCTTTGACCCCTTTCAATCCTATCAAAATATCTATATGAGTACAAACGCCCACTGCGTAAACGCATATGTATAATAAAATTCCCCCAACAATGTTACTAATCCCAATACATTTCCCCCCAAGAGTTTATGAAAGAGAAAGGAATTAGCACAAAGAAAGAAAAATTCAAAATGAGAATTCGGAGTTTCTTATAACAAAGTTTAGGAATTCACTCACCCCAGTAATATTTGACTAACGACTTGTGATAACTACACTTCACTGCACAAACTGAAATGAATACAAAATCTTTGTACTTAGCTTTATATGTAGTCGAGTCGTCTCTCTCTCTCTCTCTCTTGATGTTTTGTTAACGATGTCTCGTTCTAGTTTCTTGTAGAATGTAGGTCTTCCTGGATATGTTTTGCAATAGTTGAATGCCAGTCCTTGGGTTTCCTAGGATGTTGATTGAAGATTCTATTTGTATACTAACATATGTTGGTGTTAGCATTTTCGTTGGACTCAGTCAAAATTGTAGATTTTTGTAGATAGTTCTGAGTTCTTGAAGATCTTTATCAGGTATTACAGCTTTTATGTTGAAGTCTTGAAGATATATCTCTGGTTTTACAGCTATTTATTTTTGAAGTCTTGAAGATATTTCTCTAATTCTTAGAGTATAACCGCTGTCTTTGAGTTTAAGCGCTGCCACCATTTATTGGTGTGCTACTGTCTTAAGCACACATTTGAGTATGAGTTGTTTTCAGATGTATTTAGATGGTTTATTGAACACATCTTGGTGGTTTTTAAGTTTTATTGTATATAAACAACTGAGTTAAACATCTCCATCACTGGAGGAAGCTGTGTTGGTCCACATGACCAATTCTGGTGAAGT
>NC_090729.1:120368978-120373978 GCF_036898095.1 Palaemon carinicauda
GCTTTTGTCTTTAAACGACTCTCTCTCTCTCTCTCTCTCCTCTCTCTCTCTCTCTTTCTCTTTCTCTCTCTCCCTCTATATATATATATATATATAATTTGCCAAATGTTTTGTAATAAGCCAGCTTTCTCTTTAAACAACTCTCTCTCTCTCTCTCTCTCTCTCCTCTCTCTCTCTCTCTCAATACTTGCCAAATGTTAATGTAATAAGTCAGCTTTTTTCTTTAAACGACTCTCTCTCTCTCTCTCTCTCCTCTCTCTCTCTCTCTCTCTCTCATTTGCTTGGTGCGTTTTCTTTTATAGATCCGTATTTTCATTCTAACGAATTTAAAATTTTTGTTACACCGCCACTAGCACTTGCTGCATAACCTCTACAACATTTACCACCAGAGCGACATCACACATCCCTGTCTCAGCCCCACTCTCACCGGAAACCAATCACTCACTTCATTTCCTATTCTAACACATGCTTTACTACCTTTGTAGAAATTTTCACTGCTTGCAACAACCTTCCACCAACTCAATATAACCTCATCACATTCCACATTGCTTCCCTATCAACTCTATCATACGCTTTCTCCAGATCCATAAATGCAGTGTACACCTCCTTACCTAGTAATGATTAATCGATTAATTGATTTATGATGATTAAAATAATGTGGGGAACATTACTTTGTAAAATAAAACCACCAATTAAAGAAATATATAAGTAGCCAATTAAGTGATATGAGTGGCAGCTTTACATGAAAATGTTGTAGCATCGTAAGAAATACAGCACAAAAATAAGCAAGACCAACACATTTTAGGAAATTTATCAAATTTGGCAGACAATTCATTGAAAATAGATTTCACATGACCATCCCGTTTTCAAGACCATTTCACAAAAAGTGGCTATAAATTAGAGCGATGTTTACAACAGTGGGTCAACGCACAGCCAATAAATCTTGTCGACACGAGACTAGTTACGAATGGTTTCAAGTTACAAAATATGTGATCACTCGAGTGAGAGTTCTGTAAATTTCAAATATGCTAACAAGCTCCCACTAGACAACAAAAGGACTAACGATATAAAGTCTTCCAGGACGAAATTTTTCATGATATGATACCACGGATTTGACAATTAACGCGGACCACGCAATGTGATTTTCTAACTTGTTGAAGGGTGCATACCCCCAATCAAATGGTGTAGGTCCTGTGGGGGGCTGGGGGCCAAGACCATGGAAACAACCTTCAAAAACTATGTCTAGACAATGAGGACAAGTCTAGAGGTCTTGCTTCGTTTGTGAACTGTAATA
The DNA here is from genome assembly GCF_036898095.1 of Palaemon carinicauda. Classification (NCBI taxonomy): domain Eukaryota; kingdom Metazoa; phylum Arthropoda; class Malacostraca; order Decapoda; family Palaemonidae; genus Palaemon; species Palaemon carinicauda. The sequence continues at coordinate 120,370,273 of NC_090729.1, forward strand.
TAGAAGGAAGTACTAGAACAGGGTTGCCAGATTATTTCGACTGGATTATCGTACATGAGCGACTGAGCCTTGAAAATTTCGTTTTTCAACCAATATTATCGTACACACTTTCAATATAATCATTAGGGAGTTACATGATTGACTTATTTCAAACATTTAAGTATAATTGCTTAATCAAACACAAACACACACATGTATATACCCATCGTACCGAACTAAAAAAAATCGTACATGTAGGATAATTATCGTACGTATGGCACCCCTGTACTGGAATTTCACGGATTTGGGAATGTGAAGATTGGTCCATAGAAGAATCGACCCACATAAAATGACTGCAGACAGAAAAAAATATTCTAAGGAAATGTAGATGAATAAAAAATAAGTTATAAGTGGTAATCTTTGAATAATAGTCCGGTGATTTTAGCTTTCTGGAAGCATTCTAAATGTTGTAGAGGTTATGCAGTAAGTGCTAGTGGCGGTGTAACGAAAATTTTAAATTCGTAAGAATGAAAATACGGATCTAAAGAAGGAAACGCACCAAGCAAATGAGAGAGAGAGAGAGAGAGAGAGAGAGAGAGAGAGAGAATCGTTTAAAGAAAAAAGCTGACTTATTACATTAACATTTGGCAAATATTGAGAGAGAGAGAGAGAGAGAGAGAGAGAGAGAGAGAGAGAGAGTCGTTTAAAGAAAAAGCTGACTTATTACATAAACATTTGGCAAATATTGAGAGAGAGAGAGAGAGAGAGAGAGAGAGAGAGAGAGAGAGTCGTCTAAAGAAAAAGCTGACTTATTACATTAACATTTTGCAAATATTGAGAGAGAGAGAGAGAGAGAGAGAGAGAGAGTCGTTTAAAGAAAAAAGCTGACTTATTACATTAACATTTGGCAAATATTGAGAGAGAGAGAGAGAGAGAGAGAGAGAGAGAGAGTCGTCTAAAGAAAAAGCTGACTTATTACATTAACATTTGGCAAATATTGAGAGAGAGAGAGAGGAGAGAGAGAGAGAGAGAGAGAGAGAGAGTCGTCTAAAGAAAAAGCTGACTTATTACATTAACATTTGGCAAATATTGAGAGAGAGAGAGAGAGAGAGAGAGAGAGAGTCGTTTAAAGAAAAAGCTGACTTATTACATCAACATTTGGCAAATATTGAGAGAGAGAGAGAGAGAGAGAGAGAGAGAGAGAGTCGTTTAAAGAAAAAGCCGACTTATTACATTAACATTTGGCAAATATTGAGAGAGAGAGAGAGAGAGAGAGAGAGAGAGAGAGAGTCGTTTAAAGAAAAAGCTGGCTTATTACATTAACATTTGGAAATATTGAGAGAGAGAGAGAGAGAGAGAGAGAGAGAGAGAGAGGTTTGTTTAAAGAAAAAAACTGGCTTATTACCTAACATTTGGCAAATAGAGAGAGAGAGAGAGAGACAGAGAGAGAGAGAGAGAGAGGGGGGGATTGTTTAAAGAAAAAAACTGGCTTATTACATAACATTTGGCAAATACTGTCGAATTCATATTGACTTTCCAACAATATGTCAGTTTTAACTGACATAAGAACAAACTGACAAGAGCTTTGCCATTTATGTAGCTTGACTTAGCTGTGGGCCTTCTAAAAAAAATATAGTAACTAGTGTTTACTAAATAGTTAGAAATTTTATTTTTTCCTATTTATACGCATAGAGAGAGAGAGAGAGAGAGAGAGAGAGAGAGAGAGAGAGAGAGAGAGAGAAAATATAATAAACAACCTTTAAAATAAACGAAAATAAAAATTAATTATACGAAAAAATAATGGTTCAGACGATGTTATAGATTTAGATAATTAAAATTCATTTTGAATGGTTCTGTTTCATTCAAAGTTCACCTAAAATGTCCTAAATTAGGAAATTAGTTCATCATGAATTTCGAAAAAAAAATCAGTGTATCATAAAAAAACGATGTTTGACACTTGAACTGTTACACACCAACTACCTCCGAGGGGGGAGGGGGTGATTAGCTTAACGAGACCTTAAAGGCAATTCGTTACAGCCACTTGTATCAACTAAAACTGTATTAAGAAAAAGGTTACAAAACTAAGATAAAACCACGAGAGAGAGAGAGAGAGAGAGAGAGAGAGAGAGAGAGAGAGAGAGCTATTTGTAATTGCTACGTTGTTGAATTATGGTTAAGAACGAGACTGAATTATAATAAAAAGGAAATAATTATTTATATGATGGTGGCGCAAAAATGTGATGATTAAAAGCTTGGTAAAAAAAAAAACCAGGGTGTTCGAACCAATTATATCAAATTTAATGGTTATAACCAATTATGATTATTTCCTGGACAGAATTGATAAACACGTATTAGAATGGGTTAAATGTTCAGTAACGAATTGCAGAATACACCAAAGTTTATGTACAGAAATTATTATTATTATTATTATATATATATATATATATATATATATATTCCTCAAGATTTTGACTACACGGCAGTCACAGTACAGGATACATCACTATAGACACGTCATATTAATGTTAATTAATGTAGGGGACAAAATGAAACTTCCATATGCTAACAAAAAGGTAAATTTCTTATAAAGACAAATTTACCATCTTTTACACATCCTAAATCTTGCGTGGAAAAGCTAGTATAACATTTCTCAATACAAAAACACCACCATTACTGTAATTATTCTTTTACTCGTTTGAAAAATAATTAAATTAGTTGGGAAAGCTAAAACTGATAAATTAAGGGAAACCAAATAACTGAATATAAGGAAGGGGGTGGCTAATCTGACGAACGAAATTGTTAATTTCTATAAAAAAAATAACTTGTACAAATTTAAAAGCCCGTATTTAAAGTATTCTTATTAATACGGCTTATGTATGAATGTTAAGGTCCTATTTCATAAGCTTTACTAAGTATAGACCTACTTAACGAGCAAACTGGCAAAATATGTATACTGCATACATGTAATTTCGTTAAAATTTTCGGTAAATGTCTAGGAGAAGGCCGCACCCGTTTTTCAAGTATTAACGACGAAAAACGGCAAAAAACAACCAGATTATTGTTGCACATCGCATAGAAACATGAGGAAATGAATAAAAAATAAACTAAGACTTAACTCTTACACATAAAATGTAAGCATAAACCTACTACTACAATTATGGGGGACCCCAGTGGGAAGCGGGGTTTTTGGGTGGGGGGAGGAGAAAAGTGATTTTTCGGGGCACTACCGAACCTAATACAACCACCTACCCTACCCTGGGGGCCCTGTACCCCTACCTAGGCCTACCGGGGGGGGGGGGGGGGCTCCGCCCCCCCCCCTTAAGGCCACAGTGATTTTCAGGGCACCACCGAACCTAAGACACCCACCTAACCTAGCCTATGGGGCCCTGTACCCGTACCTAGGCCTACGGGGGGGGGGGCTTTGCCCCCCCTGCGACCCCCCCCCCCCCTTCGTTATACTATCACCATTATAATATACTCTATAAATCAATGAAGCTTACCTTAAACTGTTGGTTGGTAAAGATGTGCTGCTGCTTTGAGGAAAACGTGAAGGAAGGAATCAATGGACTCCAAGAGTCTTCCAAAGTCCTCTTCAAGGACGTCCAGGCCTTCAGGAACTACCAGTCACGCTAGGGATGCTCATGACCCACCCAGAGAGGAGCTCGCTGGGGTGGAAGAAGGAGACTTTGCTGCCAGTCCCACTTCAGAGGGGGAGCAGAAAGAGTCA
>NC_090729.1:120381478-120483978 GCF_036898095.1 Palaemon carinicauda
TAGCGATACGTCTTCTTCCTTGCCTAGTTCAGGACTTTTAGCCCTGATCTAGGCCGGGTTAGGAAGGTTTATCTGTTCCATGCTGAAACTGTACTCTTGCACCGTTTTAGCCGATCAGCCTAATCTTAGGTTAGGGAGTGTCCTCCCTTCCCTTTGTGGCCGCTCTGGTACAGAAACCCTTCCTGGGAAGACCCCTCTCTTCTCCCTCCCCACCTATCTCTTGTATAGCCTAGCCTATGCTTAGGTTAGTTTATACTCATCTGTCCCCTGTCCTACAAATCCTCCTTAGGGTGGATGAGTAGGGCTACCCGAGCTTCCCTGTGCTGTCCGCTCTGGTACATATACCTTCATAGTGTCCTATAAGGTTAGTTACTAGTGTAGCTCTGCATAGGGGAGTCTCCCCCCCCCCCCTCTTGGGTGTTCCCTAGTCCTCCCTTGGGCTACCTGCTCCCGGTCCCTAATGACCCCTGCTTATGGATGCTAGAGCCTGTCTCTATCATGGGTACACCCCCTCAGGGAGGGGGAGGGATGTCTGGAACCCTGACGGTACTTCCTGCATCCTTTCCCCCCTCCCCCTGTCTCTCTATCTATCCGGGTGCCGGTCTCTTGCCGCCTCTACTGCCGGCAATACCTGCCTCCCTCTTGGTGACTTCCCTACCCTTGCCGCCAGCCCCCCGTGTACCGAGGGACTGCCGGCTGCCGCCGGCTACTACCGGCAGCTCTCCTACTCCTATCTAATCGTCCGCTTGCCGGTCGATCTCCGGAGTGCCGGCATATACTGCCGGCAACCCGATACTACCTGTACCATCCTTACCCCAGTCACCAACCCGGCATCCTCCGGCTGCCGGAGCCGCCGCTCCCTGCCGGCGTGCCGCCGTTGTGCCGGCGGCCGCCATCCTGGTATCTAACTGACTTTGAAAATTGTCTGTTCTAGTGCCAGAATCTATGCTGGAGCAAGCTCCGGCGTGCCGGCGGCTTGCCGGATGCCCCGGAGGCGTCAAGAATACTTGCACCCCCTCTCTGTAGCTATCATAAGACTAAGATAGCCCTACCTTGCAAATAGATAAGCTGCTTTGCTTCTAAGATCAGTACCTAGTACTGCTCTATTAGTGATCATGCTGTCTCTTTGCATTCTTCTATTTCCAGCATGCTATGTGCATCTTAGCGCGGCTGGTTGCCAGAAGCAGTTACCATTAATGAGGCCTTCTGGCTCTTATCTGGGAACCGAATGAATTCGATCCCAACCTTGTCCTTGGCTTTCCATGGAGTTCCAATATAATGGGAATCCTAGGAAACTATATCCAATGATCTCGGTCATTTGGATTATCCCAGGACCAAGCCTATGGTAACCAGCCGGGCGAGATGCATGGAGCGTGTTCTCCTTTACTGTTTCATTCTCTATGCATCACACCTTCTTTAAGTTAAAATTAATGATTAATATTAACTTAATTTAAGAGCCATTCCTATGACTCCCCCATACTCATTTTCTCTTTCTTCCACAGGAGGAGCACATGAAGTGCGATTTCGCCTACTGTGCTGTGAAACGCTCGCAGTTTTACGGACATACGGCGTGCAGGACTCACGCCCCTTGCTCAGACAAGAAAGGGGATTGGAAGTTCTGGAATCCACTGGAATGTACGGTCTGCCAGGCCTACCTAGTTGAGGCCTTCCATAACCCTCCCTCAGCGGAGGTTAGAGACATTGCTCGTGAAAAACTGCGCAAGTGGGTGCGTGGTTTTCAGAGAAATGCTACTGGACCGTACCTGGCCACCGAAGAACTGAGGTCCCTGTTGTTCCCTAAGGCCTCCCCTGACTCAGTGGTTCCAAAGGAAGCAATCCCCACTGTCCAAATTACGGTGGAACCTGATGTGGTCATGGCTCAGTCCATGCACGAGTGTCGTTTAGATTCCGAGGATGATGAACAGATCTCTGACGTCTCGGAAGACACGGAGAAGACGCTTATGGCTCAAGGAGCCGAAGAGGACGAAGACAAGGTGGAATACACCGAGTCGGAGATTGGAGCTACTCCCTCGTCCATCCCTCCGCCTACTCCTACACCGACGGAAATGTCCATTCCGTCTACCTCCTCGACCCCGGATCCTTCTTCTTCTACCCAAGAACTGATCCGACTGATTAGAGCTGTCATGGACGACAGACTGAAGGAGAACCAGGAGTCCATCAGGTCTATGATTGGATCCAGAGACCCGAAGAAGATCTCGGTCAAGGATCTCCCAGCTTGCTCTCATGCCAACCCGTGGAGGTATGCAGAGCATATGGTTATTGCGACCGGCAGAATCTTTGTTAGTGACAAGATCGGCACGGTCCCGTTGGAAGATGTGGAGTTCTTCCCAAGCTTCGAGGCCTACCCGGACTGTTACGTCCGGCTTCGTTCCGAACCTGCCTCGAAGGAGGAGACCGAACCTAAAGAAGAGATAGTGTTCGATCTCGCAAAGGCCCAGGCTATGCTAGCCTCCGCATTTAAGAGCAGGGGCTTTACCTGCTCTAAGCTTCCTGCCTTGAGCAAGAAGCATCCTACATATGTCGCACCTGACACTGCGATTCTTCCATTTTTGGAAAAGGCCTTGGCTGCATGCCTTAAAGCGGCGGAAGAAGGAAAACCCTGCCCTGCACTGGAGGAGTGCAGACCCTTCTCCATCGTGACACCCCCTGACACTAGACAATGGAAAGATGTCCAACATACTTTCGTTGTGGGTAGGCTCGATCCTGACGTCGCCGGACGTCAGTTTAATGAAGACCTCCCTAAGCTCAATGATCACCTCCTTCGCCGGGAACAAGACACGAAGGAGAGGCTTGCGGCATCTCTTTCTCATCAAGTCCAACTTGAAGTTATGGCCTGTGACACAGCAGTACCTGATCACTACATGGTACTGGCCAAATCCCACTTACTCACGGTAATGAAGGACTTGTACCATTTCATAAAGGCTCGTAGAGCCTGTCGTGAATTCGTGTTTGTCGGTGCCACCGTGAAACACGAACCCCGGAGGCTGATTTCCTCCAACATCTGGGGAAAGCACCTGTTTCCTTCTGACCTTGTCAAGGAAATAACTGACAGAGCCGCCACGGAGAATAGGAACCTTCTCCACAAGTGGGGCATGTCCAGAAAAAGGAAAACCTCTCAGGACGATGGACCTCAGCCTAAGAGGAAACCTCAGAAGCCGAAACCCCAGCAACGTCAACAACGACGTCAGTTTCCGGGACCCGCTACCTCCCAAGTGGTTGCCCAACCACAACAGACCTTTCAATTGGTCCCCCAACCGGTGTTGTCACAGTCACCGGTCTTCACCCCTGCCTTTGAGCAGCCATCCACTACCTTTCATGCCAGAGGTAGAGGCTCGTCCAGGGGTGCAAGCAGAGACGCCTCTCGTCGTCCCTCCAGAGGTAGAGGAGGAAAGGGAGCTAGCGGCCGAGGCAACAAGTCCTCGGGACACCAGAAGCAATGAAGTGCTTCCGGTGGGAGGAAGACTCCGCCAATTCCAGGATCGTTGGACCTTCGATCCTTGGGCACACAGCATCATCAAGAACGGTCTAGGCTGGAGTTGGGTGCAACCACCCCCAATCTTCCAGCGGTTCTTTCAACAATCGACCCCCATTCTGGAAGAATATGTTCTAGACCTCTTGAACAAGAAGGTGATAAGGAAGGTAAAGTCCACCAGGTTCCAAGGGAGACTGTTTTGCGTTCCCAAGAAGGACTCAGACAAGCTCAGAGTCATTCTGGACTTATCCCCCCTCAACAAGTTCATAGAGAACAACAAATTCAAGATGCTGACGCTTCAACAAATAAGGACCCTTCTGCCTCAAGGTTCCTACACGGTCTCTATAGACCTGGCGGATGCCTATTGGCACATTCCAATGAACCATCACGCTTCCTCCTACCTAGGATTTCGACTCCAAAGAAAAAGCTACGCCTTCCGGGCCATGCCATTCGGCCTCAATGTGGCCCCTCGGATCTTCACAAAGCTGGCGGATGCCATAGTACAACAGCTCCGCCTAAGAAACGTCCAGGTGATGGCCTACCTCGACGACTGGCTAGTCTGGGCTCCATCGCCCGAAGAGTGTACAAAGTCTTGCGACGAAGTTACCCAGTACCTAGAACACCTGGGATTCAAGATCAACGAGAAGAAATCTCGCCTCTCTCCGGCTCAGAAGTTTCAGTGGCTGGGAATCCACTGGAATCTTCAGTCACACCGCCTTTCCATCCCCCAGAAGAAAAGGAAGGAAATAGCAGGGTCTGTCAAGCGACTACTGAAATCCAAACGCATTTCAAGACGACAGCAGGAACGAGTTCTAGGCTCTCTACAATTCGCCTCAGTGACAAACCCAGTGCTTCGTGCACAGCTAAAGGATGCCGCGGGAGTCTGGAGACGATCGGCATCCATCGCTCGAAGAGACCTCAAGAGACGGCTTCCAAACAGACTTCGACGCCTCCTAAAGCCGTGGTCGGAAGCAATGGCCCTGAAAAGGTCCATTCCTCTCCAACACCCTCCTCCATCACTCAACATCCACACGGATGCCTCACTGGAGGGCTGGGGAGGTCACTCCCACCTGAAACAAGCTCAAGGGACCTGGTCTCCACTATTCAAGACGTTCCACATAAACATCTTGGAGGCCATGGCGGTCCTTCTTACTCTGAAGAAGCTATCCCCGCCGCCCTCGATCCACATCCGTCTAACCCTAGACAACTCGGTGGTAGTTCGTTGTCTCAATCGCCAGGGCTCAAGATCGCCCCAGATAAATCAGGTGCTTCTCCCAATCTTCCGTCTGGCGGAGAAGAAGAAGTGGCACCTGTCTGCAGTTCACCTACAAGGATTCCGCAACGTGACAGCGGATGCTCTATCTCGGACAAACCCGATAGAGTCGGAATGGTCTCTAGACGCAAGATCATTCTCCTTCATCTCTCATCAAGTCCCAGAACTTCAGATAGATCTCTTTGCAACGAGCGACAACAATCAACTTCCTCTGTACGTAGCCCCGTACGAGGACCCCAAAGCAGAAGCGGTGGACGCCATGTCACTGGACTGGAACAGATGGTCGAAGATATACCTGTTCCCTCCCACCAACCTTCTGTTGAAAGTCCTCTCCAAACTGAGAACCTTCAAAGGGACAGCGGCCCTAGTGGCTCCCAAGTGGCCCCGGAGCAACTGGTACCCCCTGGTCCTGGAGCTGCAGCCCAAGCTGATCCCTCTCCCGGGCCCAGTTCTCTCTCAACAAGTACAGAAGTCGACTGTCTTCGCTTCATCATCGAAAATCAAGGACCTTCATCTCATGATTTTCTCTCCCTTGCCGCAAAGAAGAGGTTTGGGATCTCGAAGAAAAGTCTAGACTTCCTAGAGGAATACAAGACCGAATCCACGAGACGGCAATATGAATCATCCTGGAGGAAATGGGTCTCCTTTGTTAAAGCAAAAAATCCTAAAGAAATCACCATTGATTTCTGTATGTCCTTCTTCATTCACCTTCATGGACAAGGATTAGCAGCCAATACGATTTCAACCTGCAAATCGGCTTTGACTAGACCAATTCTATATGCTTTCCAAATTGATCTGTCCAACGACATCTTTAACAAACTGCCGAAAGCATGTGCTCGCCTACGCCCAGCACCCCCTCCGAAACCGATCTCCTGGTCACTAGACAAGGTGCTCCATTTCGCCTCCAACTTGGACAATGATTCATGCCCCCTCAAGGATCTGACTCAGAAAGTTATATTTTTATTTGCTCTCGCCTCGGGAGCTCGAGTCAGCGAAATAGTGGCATTATCAAGAGAAGAGGGACACATCCTGTTTGCTGATTCAGGAGAAGTGACCCTCTCCCCTGATCCGACGTTTCTCGCCAAAAATGAATTACCCACCAAAAGATGGGGCCCTTGGAGAATATGCCCCCTGAAGGAGGATGTCTCTCTATGTCCAGTAGAGAGTCTCAAGGTCTATCTTCGCAGAACTTCAAACTTTGGTGGAGGCCAACTCTTCAAAGGAGAAACATCGGGCAGCGACCTGTCACTGAAACAATTAAGAGCGAAAATCACCTACTTCATTCGCAGAGCGGATCCGAACAGTACACCCGCTGGTCATGATCCTAGAAAAGTGGCATCTTCTCTGAACTTCTTTCAGAGCATGGACTTTGAGAGCCTTAAAAACTTTACGGGCTGGAAGTCCTCGCGAGTTTTCTTTAAACATTATGCGAAACAAGTGCACGAAATCAAACATTTTGTGGTAGCCGCAGGTAGTGTTATGAAACCTGCACCTAACTCTGCGTAGAACAGTGAGTTACTTGGGACTCTAACTCTTCGGGTGCCTATGTTGACCCTCGAGTGATTCATAGTGATGTCTAAAAACACTTAGTGCTTTTATAACTGTTCTTATCCCAGGTGAAATGTCATAGTGTCACACAAGTGCCGCATGCCTTGAGCATGATGTGTTATTTAAAGACTTGCGTTCCTCGAGAACGAGTACCTACTAATCCTGAAATTCCCTTTCAGATTCAAGAGCAAGCCTTTATTTCTATGTACATTATTATTACTGTAAATGAACTTTACTTTTGCTGTAAATTATTTAATTTCTGCATTGTGAAATAAAATTTCTATTTTATTACTTATGCGTCTCTTTCAGCTCCTACTTACTATGAAATACATACTGTCATAGTTTTATTTATTCCTCCTTTCTTATGGTCATGAAGAATTTAAGATGTCTATTCCTAAATTATATTCACCTTGTCTCAGTAAGGTTCCTACACGAATACTTACTTCTGATAATCAGGAGATGAACTCTACACACAGTGCCCAACCACCACTGGCCTACTTCAGAATGTTCCTATACAAATATCAAACATTCTGCTTCATCTCTAAGTTCTTAAAAGTTCTTCTGTCAAGATGAATAGCCCTTCAATACCACTTTGACGTCGGCATAGCCCATGGGAACTTCCTACCAATGGGGGGCAGGATACTTCGTTCCTATGGTTCTTACCTAAGATTACTTTGCTGTTTTGTCAATGCCTAGGCACTTAACTCTGGGGGAAAATCTACCACGATACATTGATTCTCTGGTACTCTTCCATCAGGACGCCATGGTTTGAGCCCAAAAAACGGATTTTGAGCGAAGCGAAAAATCTATTTTTGGGTGAGATAGCCATGGCGTCCTGATGGACCCTCCCTACTACTTCGTTCAGTTTGTTCCCACCCTACACAATTGTATCATGGTGATGGGCAGCAACTGGCGCCAGGATAAAGACGCGCGTGACGTCATTAGAGCAATGGCGTCCGTTTATTTACGTCTCGAGTATCAGTAGTAGCCACGAGTGAGATTAGCTGTGGAACGGCTCCCAGCTATTCTCAGCCCTTACACACCGAAGCGTTAACTCTGTTCGGGGTGGAGATAGCTATGTGGCACGACCAGACATGCGTGTCCCCTGTTGTATTACGATGTCTTAAAGGGAAACCTTTGAGATACTCGCTCCAGAAGTTAGAATTCTGTGATAACCTGTGGTTAAATTCTCTGGGAATATCTTAGTAGTCTTATACCCAAGGAAGCTACCAAACAGGAACCTTCCATCAGGACGCCATGGCTATCTCACCCAAAAATAGATTTTTCGCTTCGCTCAAAATCCGTTTATTAGGAAAATTAGTTGGTAAATTTGTATTGTATTACAGGGTGTGGTTTCGAACAGAAAATATGTTACTTAGTTTTCATTTTTTTCTCATAATATTTCTCTAACCTAACCTAACCTAAGGGTATGTTATAATATTAATTATAATTAGCTTTTTCTCCAATTGTAGTTACATGGATTTTTTGTTGTCACATAAGCCTTTAAGCCTACATGATCCACCATGTGAGAGTAGCTTGAACGCTGGGAACAGATTGAAAGTCATCAGTGTTCAAGATCGGGTACCATTATTGCACTTTAAAAAAATATGAATAATGTACTCACACTTTCAATTTTAAAGCTGTGCTTAACCTACCTTGAAAGGATACTCAAACACAAAGAATATTCTTTGTTTTATTTCAAATCATATTAAAAAAAAATTGCACATGAACTTTTTCATCAGACATCTTGACTTTTTTCTTATTTGTTTACCTAAACTACTTTATACACAGGAAAGCTCATGAGCAACTAATTTAACCTATAAGTAGATAATATAAAATAATATTTTGCCTGTCTCAAAGTAAAATTGCTTAAAAACACTTTATCATAATTTCCAGAATTACAATTAATGTTATTGAAACCTTTTCAATCATACATTAGAATGTAACATCACTTAAATCATTGAATAAATTAAAACCTACACACTGACAGACTTTTTAACTACAGTATACATATTTTCTAATTGCTGTACACAACACAATAGGCAAGTCTGTCCTAATCTTTAGTTACTTCATTTAGTGGGTTTGTTAATTACTTAATGATATTGATGTTCACTCATTACAGGCATACTTAATTTTTTATTTTTGCTTTAGATGAAAAATTCAATTATAATTACCACAAAAAGAATTGTCAGTGCTTTTAATAATGGACAACATTTAGACAAGTGCAGTATTTATAGAATTGAAAAAAAAAAATACTTTGAAGACCTTCATATATGAAATTACTAAATAGATCTCCATCAATTAACTTGTAGCCTAACTAATACATTGTAAATCTAATCTATTGTCCAATTAAGAATACTCTTCTCATTTGTACAGTATTCTTATTTCACAGCTAATTTCTAAAGATGTTCCTCTATTCAGCATCTAGAATTCATCGTAGATAATTCAGATGGTTATTTATTATAACTCATTTTCCTTTCATATTCCAAATTAATCACCGTAGTTCTTTGATTGTACAGTATACCTAGACATTTTCAGTGGCCCTATGAAAGGTGTGTTAATCCCTTATCAACTAAATGATCACTTTAGCATGAATCCTGCTACTTGTATAATAGTGAGAATATCGATAAAGATTAATTAGTGCCAGCATGTGTTATGTCTATTTTATCAAATTTTCTCAATTACTTCTCAGATGAACATAACTTATTTATGTTTTTTTTTTTTTTTTTTTTCAGTTTCTTTAGACCATTATTAGCGGTGGAGGAGTTTTTTGAAACATTTTTAATATTTTAAGTCTTCTATTTTTTAGGAAACTTTCAGTATGTTTTGATCTTAATAGTAATATTTTTTAATTATCTATTAAAATAATTTCAGCCATCAAATCATGAATTTTATTGAATTCACTTAGTATTTACCTTACTATAACTGACAATCTGATGTACTGACAAGTGTATACTGAGTCGCTTCATCATAGTTCTTGACAAAAGTGTACTTAGGACCATCACTTCAACTATTAGTGCATTAAACAATTCTGTATATGGAGAAAAGGCCAATGAAATATCAGAATTACCAAACTACATATGCAACAAACTCAAAGGGACAACTTTTTTTTTATCTTCCTTATGTTATACACTATATCAATACTAGAATGTCTCTAAATTACATTTTAGTTGCCGGATGGTTCATTTAATACAAAAGAATCAAAGAGCATGAATTCAGTGTATTTATCATGTGCCTAGAATTCCTATTCCCCTTGTAAGGATGTTCAAAAAGAAAAAAAACTATATTCTATTCTCATATGTCAGCCACAGAACAAACTAATGTATCCTAGAGCTGAAGATATATCAGAACATAAGAGCTAAAGTAGTGATAGCAACTAAGCATATAACAGAAATTCTTATTTCTTTGGTCAGACCTTAATTAAGCTAAAAAAGAGATGTACATTTTATAAGTGTTTAATATCAGTTTCTCTTCAGAAAATACAGCACTTTGTCTTATCGACACAATTGTCTGATAAAAGCACATTAATACATATTGATATTTCAGGTGCTGACTTGTAAGCTCATCTCAAAGAAACAAAACAAAAACCATTTCCGACAAATGTTTATGAAAATGTTCTCAATAAAGAATCACATTCAACATATAATCAAGTCATCTCATGGACATGTTTGAATTAAGATAAGTTTTCTGTACCCCTTTCAGATGTTTATAACAACTCATTTACTTAATATAGCATAGTAATAATAGTAAGCATACAGAAAACAAGAAAAGCTTTGACAGAATTTTAAATGAATAATGTAGTTATTTAACATAATATTTGGGACCAATAAATGAACAAAATAAGTAAAATGAGTAAAGTTATTTAAATGCAATATATCAAACCTAAGAAATATTGGATACAGTCCAGCTTAAAATAATAAAATTAGTATCATTAGTATCTTTCTTGGTGTCTGACTGATTTAATATTAAAAAGATAAATAATTTTTATTATATCATAACAACGTTCTTTTTAGTATCCTTCTTATGAGTAGGAACAATGAACATTCTCAATGATTTACATAATAACTCTTCAATAAAAACATAAATTATAATATAAAATTTGTCAAATATAGTAAAAGGAACACATTGAAAATGAATGGCATCTTACACTTTTATCTACAAAAGATAAAAAATTGTATAAAGTATAAACTAATATTTTCACTGTCTGGGGATGAAATGCTTGTAAAAAGTGTATGCTCCTTTACATATTCATCATCATCATCATCTCCTCCTACACCTATTGCTGCAAAGAGCTTCGGTTAGATTTCGCCAGTCGTCTCTATCTTGAGCTTTTAAATCAATACTTTACATATTATATTGTTGAACATTTTTTCACCACAATTAAAGCTATTCAAAGCTTAAATCCAATGTCTGGAGTCTCAATTGTGAACAAAACATTTAGAAAAATGTAAAATGCTAGTAAAGATAAATGTATTTTACATTTTGAATGCCCACTTATGGCTAACAGTGATAGCTATCCATCACGGTCTCACAGAGATATCAAAAGAAAAACCTACTGATTAGGACCCAAGCATCTTCAACTACGTCATAGACACACAATTAAAATTTTACAGTATTGACAAATTGTCTTGACAAAATTAATAGCTTAACATTTTGAAGCTGCATAGAAGTCTTAAAATAATTTTGTGCAGACCTCAGTTAACAAATCATATGTTAGTTTACGAAAAAAAAATGTTAAACAGCATTTTATGGATTTCTTTAGTTGCAGAAAAATTGTAACAAATATCCTGGTAACTTAGTGTAGACTGCATGTTGCATCTTTCACTACTTTGGTGAGGAAGTTCATCTCATGGCTGCATAATAGTGGGCTATTCTGTATTAGTTTACCACAGAAGTAATGAACACATATTATCTTTAACTGTACATTATGGTGCCAGGCATAGTTATGGTCAGAATCAACTATTAAATCCTTCAGTCATTTAATAGCAATGAAAAGTGGAAAATATAAATACATCATATTCTATTATTAGTCACAAACAAAGTTCCCAAAAATATTTAAGACAAAATGACCAAGATTCTTATGAATCTTAATAACAACAAAACAGAACAGATTCTACTCTATAACGCACTATGGTATATTTCATATGGTGCCAAGGTGAAATTTAAATTATTTTACGATGAAAAAAGTATACAAAGGACAAATTACTGTGGCTTTTCCTGTGTTAATAAAACACTGTTGATCCATGCAGTTAACTCAACTTCTAATCAATGAAAAATATTCATTTTCAAAATATATACATATTTAAAACTTTGGAAATTTTATAAACAAAAACCTGTGTATAAATACTTAGTTTTATACAGAAATAAATCCTAAATTCTAGGATTTCATCAACTTATTGGGAAATACTGAAATGTAGTGATAGTTTAGTTCAACGCTATTCTCAAGAAGTTGATTATATGATTAAAACAGTGTTATCGTGTTATCACCCCATGAATTATACGAGTAGGTGTTTTCAAGAACCTCGAAATACGTTGTCGCAGGAACAAGATTTATATTTAATATTCCAAGAAAAGAATTTTCTAGAAAAAAAATGAAGTTTGAAAATTTTAACAATAAAGAAAAATATATCTGAGGTAGTACAGTATTTACATGCAAAACTTTTCCAAACTTAATTATATTCAAGTGTAATGGTTATCAAATTTGTCCATCCTCAAACACATAACTAAAAATAATCACCTAAATAGAGATTAAAGTTGCTCAAAGTAGAGAGCCAAATAACATCCAACAACGATTACTATATTAAAAATATTCATGACTTTCAACAGACAATCCATTTTCAATCTCCATATACTGTACCACTAATAATCATTTACCTAATACAGTATTATAAATGTCTGCAGTCTAATCATTTGATGGCATTCGTTCAATACCCCATTAATTCTTTTATGAAAGTTAACCATATCTAATACCTAGAACATATCTATTGTATAGAAAACTTTGAAACCTTTTTCATAAACAAAAAAAATTAAAACCTCGTAAATTTTGCAATTCTTTCAAGTCAGTAGGAGGGAGGCATCATTAAAAGATTGGAAAAGACAATATTTGTGTTATACTAAATATTTTGAGTGGAGAGCTGTAGGTTCAATGGTTTAAAAGTACAGAAATCCGTAGGGTTGTCTGAAAGGCTTCAATGAAAATTTTACCATCATGATCACTGGATTGTTGATTTAAAATTACATCATGTTTATGCATTATCAACTACTGGTACATATCCGACTGGTTGTGTATAAAAGAAGGAAAATGAAGTGTATTGAGAAAAACCAGTTTCAACTTCTTAGTGCCATAAAAACGATTTATTGATTAACATTAGGGTATCTTATAAGTGTGAATACTGTATATCTATTACACCATTAGAATATTTTTCAGAGAAAATATGAAGAAAATATTCCTAATGTCATACATATACATTAGATACAAAACTAATAATCAATATTCAGATTATAGAATACAAATTGTTCATGACATTAGTGTACTTGTACGAACACATTTCTATCTACCTTGCACTGCTTCAGTACCAACTCTAAGGAACTTTCCAAATTTTATGTTTAGTTACTGAAACAATTTAGACATTCTTGCAAGAAACCTCAATTCTTGCTGAAACATCTGTAAAGTCACAAAGCTTCCTTGTATGGAGTAAAAACCCTAGAAATGACTTATTGATTTGGAGAAATGAATGTCCAACAGTGGCAACATGTCTGTATAAAACATGTTTCTTGTAAGAACATTTCCACTACTGATCTGAATAAAAAAATTGCAACTGACCACAATACTATTTTCTTCATTAGTTGGAAACTTTATTCTCCATACCCCCAAATCATTAATTTGGTCCAAGAAGAGGATTGTCGACTTCGTTTGCTTCATTAGGAGTACTACTGCTGGGTTTACTTCCACCTCCACTGGGAGAAGCAGTTGCTGGACGAGCTAAAAAATTAAAAGAATGAATGTTAGCAAAACACAAAGATTTAACATACTGTATACAGTGGTAATTTTTTCCACAGATGCAAACTTATTCTAATTTTGGTTCTGTACCTGTTAAGTATAAAATATGGTGCTGACTAACAGCTCATAAAAGGCAAAGTGATGATTAATAAAGGACGAGTTCCCCAACTAGACGAACCCTTCATTTCACTTGCCATAAGGTTTGTGTCTGACATTTTTATAGAACATAAGATTAATGTTTGCCTAATCATTATTATTAGTGGAAAGACTTATGCAATCCAGAGGATGCTAGAACCTCCAGGGGCTTCTAAGCCGAAGAAAAGCCATCAATAACAAGGGTGGACCACAGCACACCCAGGTCCAGGATCAGACTACTAAATAAGAATTCTAGTTAAGGCTGTTACAAAAAATTTGTTTTACTGTACTATCAATTAAAAATTTTATCTCATACAATGCCTTAAACTCCTATGAACTCAATTGGATATCGATTAACAAAAACTTCCTTTAGAAAATTTGGTACAAACCTTTCTTTTTCTTGTTGATTGAAGTTAAGAAAGTCTCACATGATATTTTTATCTATTATATATTGTTCTATTTTTCTACAATCTTTGCATAAGTGGACTCCCACCTGTCAGCCATACTACAGTATAGTACTTTAAATTTGTCTAATTAAAATCTTTACCTCATATTAAAGAACAAATTCCTGGGGGCACCATCATGTGTGTTTAATCTGATTCAATTTGTAGGTACATTACCTTCATCATTTTACACAAATCCTCCATTTTCAAACATTTTCTCATAAAATATGTTTATATTTCTATCTAATCATAAGCCCTACCCATCTTTGCACCATTTTCTTTATAAATCCTTTCTTAAAGGTGATGTACAATATTCACCCATTCCACTATTTGCAATACTTTTCTTGTTCTTTCATATTCTTTATACAGTATACACACACATGCACACTCACACACACACACACACATACACACACATATATATATATATATATATATATATATATATATGTATATATATATATATATATATATATATATACATATATATATATATATATATATATATATATATATATATATATATTATGCCCGCCTTTCTGAGTGGGGGTACCTTAACCAGGTGAAAGGAATGGTGTATCACCATGATCAGCAAAGCCGTACTAGTCAGGGCCACCCATATTAGGTCCGTTTACTGTGAGCAGACATACTAAATACCCTACCATCACTAATCTGAAGTGACCAGCATGGTGATGAAAATTGACCAAACCCCAGACATGAATAAGGACATGTCAGAGGCTTTTGTCCTGCAGTGGACACAAGATTGAAGATTGAACAAATACAATTGGTACTCTTTTCCCCATTTCAGCATAATTTGAAAGGGATAAACTAGTTCAGGACATGGCAAGGTTATATTAGGTTGTATTAATGAACTCTTATTGGCCTCACAGAGAGTGGGTACTCTACTAATAAGATTATTGAAGTTAATGGAATGATCATTTTGTGCTGTCAAAAGATGTGCCATTAACTAGAACTAGTTTGGATATTTTGAAATTTTGCATTCCCTTTTCTATGAAAATAATCTGTTCACATAAGAAGATCTAATGTTTTCTTAAGATCATTAAAAGAATTAACTGTCCTTGGCTAAATTTTTTTTACATAAAAGAAGCTGTTCATTTCAGCTTTTGGGGAATTTTTAATTCCATTATGCATTTAGCATTGGATTTATCTGTTGCTTGTATGATTGTCCATCTATTATCTGTAATTCTCATTTATATGCCCTTTCAAAGTCCATCTAATTTATATGCCCTTTCAAAGTCCATTTAATTTTCTTACTTAGAATATTGTATCTGAGGTTAGAATAAAAAGAGGATTTGTACCAGGTACAATACAGATCTGCTGTGCTGTAAGAGTTAAAAATCAAAATATCAGCACTGTTATCGCAAGGAATCAACAACAAAGAAAACTAAAAAAATATCATAAAAATTCAATTCCAAATACATAAAAAAATATTAATTAAATAGAGGCATTTTAAAGATATACTTACTTTGACATCCTCCTGGGTAAGCTTTCACATCATCAATGGCAAAACCACCATTACTTGCCATTCCTACAAAGGATACTCTGTAGCTTGCTGATGTATCCAACTCCACTTGTCCAAAACTCCATTCTGGTCTTTGCGTTCCAATGTTCAAAGCATCTAAAACCCATAGCTGTAACATATACATATATTTGAGAAACACATTTCAGGAAGTTTTCATATTTTACTGATACCAAAGAGTAATAAGAAATACTATACATTGTTTATTTCATAATCAAGAAAGGCAAGCAATTTGCCATTAGGATGTGAACAGACATATTTGTGATATCTACTGTATATTACAATGTTTAAACATTCTTGATAAAATTACAGCTCTGTTCAGTAGCAAGCAAAAAAAATTTGTTCTTACTGTAATTTGAACAAGTCAATCCTGAACTAGATAGGCTCTATAGTACTGTACAGTATTTCTAAATTTTACATTTCTTATTACGCCATTTGTTTTCATACACTTGTCAAAATTATTCTAATACAGTACCCAATCTTTTTTGGCAGAATACAACATTCATTATTTCAATATAACCTATGACTTACATTGCTTACATTGAATACAACATTCATTATTTCAATATAACCTATGACTTACATTGCTTACACCTTGAACCAAGTGCTCCCTGACCTCAAAATTAAGAATAAAAACCTACCATAAAAAAATCTGCCCCATTCACCACAATATAATACGAAGGAACGACATCAGGGCAACAGTGAGAAGCTGGGTCAATGTACCAACATTACCAAAGCCTTCAGAACCTTGAGTTCAGACACTTAAAGTATGATTTATGAACAATTTTAAATGGGGAGCAATGTGGAAGGTTCCCAGTAAGTATTGAAAAAGGATATTTCATACTAAAGAATACGATTACTATACACTGTACTTCAATATGCCTTATTCTAGAACTACATTGGTGACAAGTACATTGCCCTTGGTGAAAGCACAGTTGCATAAAATATACAATTAAATCAAATAAACATCCTAAAAAAGAAAATATTCTCACTTGTTATCTTTCCTTTGGGACATTCTTCTAAAAGCACATTATACAATATCACAAGACTTAACAGACCCACATTTTTCTATATGTAATCGACGAGAGAAGACCATTCATAAATAGGTTTGTGCAAAGAAATAAAATGCCCTGCTTTGTGATTACAAACACTGTAAAGGCTATTAACAATAAATTAATCAGAAATCAGATACAATACAGAAAACCAGATTCGGTGTAGATAGCAAGGAAGGCTGGGAAAGAAGTAACTAATACAATTCTTGAACAACGGATAGAACTCAGGCTCTGGATACAAGAGTTTCCATTGTGGAAAAAACCAAGTTAAGCTTCTAACTACGGGATGAGTTGTCAGAAATGTTATCTGCTAGAGACACAAGACCTTTTAGTAATGACTACTCTCCTAATAGAACTAAAAACCAAGACGACTTGAAACGTGACTGTCCCATTCACTCTCCAAACATGGAAAATCCAAACTTAGATCATTCCTTAGGTAACCAAAAGAAACTGCAAAACTCAACTCAAGACCTTTTCATATGATCGACTAAAGGACTGAACTTAGTGGCCTGGCACAAAGAAAAAGAAAGAGAAAAATCTCTCAAACACACTTCTCCAAGTTTGCTAGCATGGCTTGAGAAGGCTGGTCTATCTGGGAAAATACTACAGAATATGCTGTGCTGTATTTACTTTCATTTAATTAAAAAATCTTATCTAATTACTGTAAAGAAGATAAGGAGAATGTATAGGTATTTTCCTCTTTGGCCTCTACTGAAGGAGGAGGCATCTGTGTAGTCTTAGAGGCAGAATGTGAGAACCTTATTAAAGAACTCATTGTATCCTGAATTAACCTCTGCAAAGAGGAGAAGGATAAAATTTGGCATTAAATTTGACACCAGATCCAGAAGATTCAGAAATAGACAAAGTGGTTGAAATTGGTTGTGTGATGGATGTCCAAAGGTAGATAATCTAATCAGAGGAGTAATAGTTGAAAAAGGAAGTGTGGAACTCATGTTACCAATGTTGGAACCAAAACTTCCGTCCTTTGTGTCACAATTCTTACTTCTGCGCCAAAAGTTCCAAGGCCCGTGACAAGACGATTAGCAATTACATTGTATGTGTTAGTAAAAAAAAAAATATTAGTTATAATACTAGAAATGTTTGTAAAAATACCAGCACCACTGACACTAGTACTACAACTACAAAAAGAAGTATTAAAACTGTTGGTGCCAACAGCAAATGCTGTGGTATCAACACCAATAAGTATGCCACAAAGCAATTGTCTGAAACAATAACACAAACAGCATATCCACTAGGATATATATATATATATATATATATATATATATATATATATATATATATATATATGTATGTATATATATATAGATAGATAGATAGATAGATAGATAGATATATAAGTTATTGTCAGCACAGCAGATTCTGGTAGTAGAAATTTGTGAAAATTAAGACTCCACCGGTTTATTAGCATAATGAGTCATAGGTGTCTCAAAGAACGCTAATAATATGCAACAAAGGCGCAGTTCATAATGTGAGATACATTACAGTTGATGAGCAATGCAAAGAGAAAAAACATATCTTTCAGGGATAAAATTATCAAAACTAAGAAAATCAACATTATCATAAGAACTAGAGCTCAAAGCCTTACCTTTTATAGGGTGAGTCTCTAAAACCTTAGATGGGTCACTTGAATCATAAATTAAATACTTTACGTGCAAAAGGTTTTAAAATACTAAAAACTTCATCTTGCACTTGACAAAAATGATTAGTGAATTCTGATCTCACAGCACTAAATTCAAATTTCACTTCTACCATGACTGATTAAATTTATCAACATAAAAAATTTTACATTCACATTCGATAACTATTCCCTGGTCTACCTCTGACATGCGTGAGCTAACCTGGGGTCCTACAGAAAGAAAAACAAATATCCTAGTCCAAATTACAAGGACTTAATTTCTCTTCTTACTTCTAGCATCTCTGTTCTTCCTTCTTTTACTTTCGAATATAAGAAACTACCCTTTTATGACACCTACTCTGCAAGATACATCTGCTTTCTTTAATTTTGATACTTCTTTACAGCAAACTTTGGAGAGATGTGGTAACAATGCTACAACTATGTACCAAGAGAATGATACAAATGTTTCTATCTCCCTAACTCTAAAGACTATGGTGTTTCTTTTAAATTGTCTGCCAAAAAACAATTGACTGGTTTTATTTTAATATCTTATCATTTAATTAATTCATCCCATAAAGACAGCCTTTATACCAAAGATGAGAGGTTTTCAAATAACCATGGAAGGAAAAGGCTACATTTGATTGTTTCTTAGCAGCAAGGTTTTTTGGCAGTTTCACTGGCATCTCAGGAGGGCTTTCTTTTTACACTAAAATTAAATCATAATAGTGTAAGTCACAGAAACAAAGGTACAACGAGTGTATGGAACAGAAACATCCAAAATTTTAAAATACAAATAAATTTCGGTTACTAATAAAACAGTAGTTATTGGGAGGCTAAATAATAAGTATTAATGCTGTACTGTATGTTAATTCCTATTGCTTATGATAAGAAAATATCCAATGCTAAACTGCCAAGATATAAACAGAATCTTTTTTTCCAAGTTCCGTACAGTATTTGCATCTAAAGTATGAAATATACACTGCATTAAAAATAACTTCTTACCTCCACAGGAGTTCCAGCTTCTTTACCTTCTTCGGCATTCTTGTCATAAGGTTCCCGATGGACTTTAAGCTGGGTTGTATCTCCTGCACCAAAGTAGGCATACCAGAATGTTAAACAGATTGGTTCATTATCAGCTGACTTATCCATTGGTGGCGACATGAAGGTCAGAGTTTGAGGGCGTGCATTTTGATTGAATACATCGAAGTAGGCGTAACCAACTGTGTCAAAGAACAATAAAATTAAATTTATTATATAAACAAGAGCACCAAGAGACCAAAAATCTCATCCAAGAATGAGCGATGCACCAACCTCAAAAATCTCTTACTCTCTTTGCATTACATAACATTTCTTCCAAAATATAATCCCTTGCCAACAGGCCAAACCACCTTTGACAAAATTTTTATAGAATCCCCAAATACATTCTTGTGATCCTTTTGAAAAGCAGTTGAGCAAACAAAGCAAGCAGAGATCAGTGGTAGGAAGAATAGAGTCACATATAAAAAGATTTCACTTATGCATATCTAATACTAAGTTGAACAAAAATGACTTATTTAACTTTGTCTCAAGTACCAGCTATTGTACTCTTCATCATTGCTGTGATAGGTGAAAATATGAATCCTGGTTTACTAGGGTTATACACATAGAATTACAATAATTTACATAAAAATAGATCAAATAACAAGGGTGGTGATAAAGCTCACTGGGACTTACAAAACAAAACCTCTTAAAGAGAACTGGATAAAATTAGAAATTATTAAAGTAAAAAGATATGTGAAAAAATAACGATAAAAAAGTTAAGAGTAGTCTTTAAACCTGAGTGATTTTCATTATGAGAGAGATTAAAGTACATTATTCATAGAAAAACATTAAAGAAAAATACCTGGGCCACTGAAAGTATGGTCTGGCAAGTTGGCTGGACGTCTTGAGATGGAAGCAGTGGTCCACCTAAAATCAACGTCGGTTGTCGTGTTTGTCCATTGACAGACACTACGCTGGAAGTCACAGTCAATGGCCATTGTTGTAGCTTTCATAGGCATTGCTGAAAAAATTATGGGGATAGTTATTGATACTGTAGGCTAATATTAGTTAAAAGATGTTTGACAAACTATTTTCAATAAGAAATTGTAGTTTTCTTCCTCACATAAATGTTTTCATTAAAGTAGAAGTTCACTGGTCTTTCCTTGAAAGTTATTAAGATATTCATAATGTTTTTTTCTTTTAAACAAAAATACCAATATTTTCAATACTCTTACTGTTTTTAAGGCATAAATATCTAAACCTTATTAAACAAGGAGAGTATAGTCTTAAAAAACCAACCACAAAACTGTACTTATATTGGGAATAAAGACAGAATATTTCTAACATAGCCCAAAAAAGCTCTGGAGATTATCAATTGGACATAAAAGCAAATACAACTCCAAATATATTACTACAGTATTGTACCAGTGACTTTTTTGAGCAAAAGCTATTCATCTCATTTGTATCATGATTCTTGAAACAAAAAAAGCAGAGTACTGTACTGTACAAGAATTGTATGAAAAGCAACAATATTTTGTCTGGTATCCCACTTGGTTAACATTCCCAACCACAAGCATGAGGTTAATATTTGGTATAGGCTCTTATTTACACAGGGATTGTCTTAACACTAAAAAATTGAGGGGCTTATCCTTTACCATCGTGTATCAGGCAAAAGGCTTGTTAATCTACAACATCTATGATAATAATCTCAAAGGATATGTGGTGCTTGGCAGATTCAAATTGGAGTTCTTCCAACTACAGAAAAATACACTGAACTAATTGATACCTTCTTGAAAACTAATTGATACCTCAAAATAAAATTAGAATCCCTTGAACTCTGGTGAATTTCTCACGAGTCAACTTCAAGAGGAATAAAATGCTCCAATGGAGGAGAGCGGGAATCAACAAAATCTAAGTAAAGTATTACACATATTGGTAAAAATTTTAAAGGATACACAGATAAAATGAGTCAGTCAATGGAGGCTCGCTCTCTCTCTCTCTCTCTCTCTCTCTCTCTCTCTCTCTCTCTCTCTCTCTCTCTCTCTCTCTCTCTCTCTCTCTCTCTCAACGATCTTCCAAAATCAGCTTTTTTATATTCCTGATTTGCGTATCATTGACTTAGGAAGACCGTGACCATTACTGGCAGAATGATTCAGTAAAAATCATTCGATAAGGACAAAGGTGAGCATGGTTAAGATATAAAGATACTTTTTCTTGCAAAGTTGTAATTTAAACAAGTCATTAAAAGATAGCCCATGAAATGCTTCTCTAATGCTAAGCTCATGTCTAAACAGGACTGATCAAAATTAGACATTTGCAAAGATTGTCTAATTCAATGACACCTTTTCAAAACTGTAGATCAAGCAAGCAGTTTCTATTTAAGCCTCAAACACAAGGCTTATGTTATTCTTGCTTTGAACTTATTAAACAGGGTCTTACAGAGGCAAGCACTGTTATGTATTTTTCTGTTCACCTTCAACTCTAAGATACCTTACCTAGTTTGTTCCTTAGCATAGACCTTTGATATAACTTATTCGATCATGAATACATTTATAAAAACAACACAGCCTCTCAGTCATAATACACCCTTGCCATTGACTTAATTTTGCATAAACTAGCCACTCACCTCTTCATATACTCTCGAATCCTGTAGGACTACTATGAGTTATTACATGTTCAAAAATATTCAGCTATTTGTTAACTTCTATCATCACAATATACCTTTTATAATTTTTCACCTCATTTAACAAGTGCCGTGTCATTTGCCTTTTTAGGACACATGTATGCCATAAATGAGCATTTCCCTTTACTCGTGACTATTTTTATTTCTTGTCATTCATTATGAACTTTCTTTTGTATATCAAGCACTTAGCATTTGAAACACAACATTTCAATACCGTCCTCAACCATCATTTCCAATTAAAAGGAAACAGTAATTTATTTAATTCGCTCTTTAAGAATAACTCCCCTATCTTAGTAAATACCTTTAGAGTACTTTGTAATTAAATTGTATTTGGTGAAGCATAATATTTCCATATGAAGTCCATTAAAATATTAAAAAATCCTATTTATGGTGGTATTTTTTCTTGCCTTCTTATATAATCAGCAGTTACATCACAGAACATCACATCCACTGGCCTCTATTATACTGGCAAAAAGTTTACCTTTCTTTAATGGGTACCTTTAACCCTCCTTGTTCATTAACACTCAGTAAACTCAAGAAATACTTTCAAGATTCATACTAAACTGCATTTCAATGTTACATGCTGACAGTCTTGCATTTCTAATTTACTTTTCAGAATTAATAATATTCATAATTAAGCAAAAAAATAACCTACTAAACAATAACGTTAATAATTAGGCTATATAATGTAACAAATTACAATTGACAACTTACTTGAGCAGTCACCCATGAAGAGAGTAATATCATCTAGAGCCATGTATCCATTGCCTCGACTGCTTCCCCACATTCCCTCAAATGCCAGCTGTAAGATAAAAATTTACCATGTAAGGAAAGCAGCCCTGGATGAAGATCTTGTCCTCAGAGTCATACAGTACTGGAAGGCTTTCAGTACTCCACACTTTTCTCGTGCCCAAAAAATGTTCAATGTTGTGAAGCCACAGATGGTGAATGCCTCCTGGAAATACCTGTGGCTCGAGTGAGTGAAGGACTTCGCTAAGTTCAGTCCTGATGATGTAATCAAACATTAGTTAAGATCATGGCCTTGGTACAGAAAGTGAGAGCTGAGGGCTTCTCGGAAGTGGCTGAAGATGACATTTAAGAGTTGTTTGATGAGCATCATATGGAGCTGACCAAGGAGGACCTTGCTGAATTAGACAGTTCAGCAAGTGAAAATGGGGAAGAAAAGAACTATAAAATTGACTACGAGGATCAAGGCATTTCACTCCAGAAGTTGGGGAAGATATCAAAGATGCTGGAGAACTTGAAGATGTGGCATATAGCATAGACCATTCAATGGTCCATGCCCTTAAATCCATGTGTACCAAGGATTAGGATTCTACCCAATACAAGTGCATAATAGAGAAGATGAATCAAAAGCAGCTGCCCATAACCAAGTTTTTCAGCCCTCAAAGCAAATGACCACCTCCTCATCCAGCTGCAAAATTACCGCCCCCTTGGAACCCCTCTCCGGTGATCACCTATGAGGAATGAGTTATTTCACCTGAGCTAATGAAGCTGTACTGTAGTAAGAGTACTGTGCATATTACAATAACATAAACTATAGTATTAGAAAGTGATATGTGTTATTAAACATCTTTTGGTGGGGAGTTAACTCCACATAAGCAGTGATTACTTTCGAGTGATGAGTCGTCTTACCTTATATACCATACTGTAGTAGTGTTAGTAATGTAAACTACAGAACAGTGAATGAACTATGGGGAAATAATTTAGTGAGGCATATAGGGTATTAGTCAATCACTTGGTGAGGGTAGTGATGAGTTATCTGACCTCAGGTACCAAATTTTCTTGATTTTTCTTGTTTTGCTGTGGTCTCTGTTACCTAACAATCAATCGCCCCCTCTAACCTCTGATGGGTGACTGTATTTAGATGTCAAATTACCACACACACACAAAATTGATTTTAAGCTGCCTTGCAGTATACAGTACCAACGTAATTCAAGATATTAAACAGGCGTAAACTGCACCTAGAATTTTAAATTGCACTTCCCATAAAAAAGATTTAATGTTAAAAAAAATCTATCTAACTTCTAGGCTAACAATAGCAATAACAAAATGGAATGTTTTCATTCTTCCTAATTACAGATCAATCCTCTTATGCAATCATTTTTATGTCACACCTGCCAATTTCGAAAGGAACTTTAAAAATTGTGTAAACATACCTGGAAGTCCTTCTCACTCTTGACCTTTGCTTGCCCATAAAGCCAATTGGGACCTTGGTGATTTTTCAGAGACCAAACTGGTTCCAGAACTGGTACTTGCTGATCATTGATGTACTGCATGTATAGAGTCAATGATCCTAGAGAAGGTCCAGCTGGATCAATAAATGGCTCATACATAAAGTACCTGGAGGGAAAAATGTTAATTTCATTTACAATAAGGGATATATAGTACAGAGAAACAGAAATAGTGATAGTGTTAGAATTTATACCCCAACATAACACAATTGTTGATTTTGGTTCAGATTAAATCACATATTTGGTATACTGTACAGTAGATAAGAGTAAATATGTTTTACAGAAATTGAGAGCAAATTGGTGTTGTATACTTCAAACAAATAATGAATGATTGATACCTATAAGCGATTGTTTTGATCACCACAAATGATGTTTGCAAAACAAATACATTTATGAAGAAAGAACTACCGTAGTCAATTACTACTTGTTTTCACACTCCCCGCAAAAACTTGTGAATTTCAAGCACACTACTTACCAGAATGCAATGCACATTGCTTCTTCCTTCTTGGGAATAGAAGCAGAGACTAGCCATGCTCGATCACCGCCTCTTTGAACAGATCCTCGTGGAAGTACCATATAAAATCCTGTGAAAGGTGTACATAATCATTAATAAATTGACACAAAAAAGGTCTGACCTTTACTTGTAAGGATGAACATTCTGGATATAAAAACTTTCAATGAATTAAATTCATTAAGAACCTTGACCATAATGTCTGGCATCATCCACCTTCGTTTGAGACGCATTTCGTGAATACATCATATGGCTGGTTATGATACTGTACTTTACAACTTTCAATACAGACACCTGAGTTAAGATATTATTTTGCTAACCTCTTTACCTGTCTAATTCTCCTTCAAATATACGTTGTTAAAACTTATTGGATAATATTTGGTTTAGGTCTTGTTTAAGCCAAAGTGCATTCTAGAAGCAGGCCATATAATGTACAGCATACTGTTCCTCAACATGCAAAAATTTTACTCCAATTAATTTTTTTCAGCAATATGTTCCAAAATAGAAATATGGAATAACTTTTATTTATTCCATTAAAAACTGAATTTCTTTAAACCTGGTAGGAAACACCTAACCATTGTACCATGAGAATTGTATTGGGAAAAGAGAAAAAGGAAAGGATAGATGCAATTGGACAACTCACACTATGCCTACCTTTATCTTATCAAATACATTGGTATTATATCAGTTTTGGATAACAAATTAAAAATGATATTTTAATTATAAAATAAATTTTTGAATATACTTACCCGGTGAATATATAATAGCTGCAACTCTGTTGCTCGACAGACAAAAAACAGTAAAAACTCGCCAGCGATCGCTATACAGGTTGCGGGTGTGCCCACCAGCGCCAACTGTCGGCCAGATACCATACTCGATGTAAACAAAGACTCAATTTCTTCTCATCCCACTGTGTCTCTATTGGGGAGGAAGGGAGGGTCGTTTAATTTATATATTCACCGGGTAAGTATATTCAAAAATTTATTTTATAATTAAAATATCATTTTTAAATATTTAACTTAGCCGGTGAATATATAATAGCTGATTCACACCCAGGGTGGTGGGTAGAGACCAGTTAAATATGTTTACATCGTACAAGCTAAGAGTTTTTATTTCATTTTGGAAGTTATCAATATAACAAAAACAAAATAAATAGGTACCTGGTAAGGAAGTCGACTTAGACGATTACTCTGCCTTGTAAGTACGTCTTCCTTACGGAGCCTCGCGATCCTCTTAGGATGCTGACAGACCCCTAGGAGCTGAAGTATCAAGGGCTGCAACCCATACAACAGGACCTCATCAAACCCCTAATCTGGGCGCTCTCAAGAAATGACTTTGACCACCCGCCAAATCAACCAGGATGCGAAAGGCTTCTTAGCCTTCCGGACAACCCATAAAAAACAACATTAAAAACATTTCAAGAGACAGATTAAAAGGATATGGAATTAGGGAATTGTAGTGGTTGAGCCCTCACCCACTACTGCACTCGCTGCTACGAATGGTCCCAGTGTGTAGCAGTTCTCGTAAAGAGACTGGACATCTTTCAAGTAAAATGACGTGAACACTGACTTGCTTCTCCAATAGGTTGCGTCCATTATACTTCGCAGAGATCTATTTTGCTTAAAGGCCACGGAAGTTGCTACAGCTCTAACTTCGTGCATCTTAACCTTAAGCAAAGATCGGTCTTCCTCACTCAGATGTGAATGAGCTTCTCGTATTAACAATCTGATAAAGTATGACAAAGCATTCTTTGACATAGGCAAGGATGGTTTCTTAACTGAACACCATAAAGCTTCAGATTGGCCTCGTAAAGGTTTAGTACGATCTAAATAGAACTTAAGAGCTCTAACAGGGCATAAGACTCTTTCTAGTTCATTGCCTACGATCTCCGATAAGCTGGGAATATCGAAAGATTTAGGCCAAGGCCGAGAAGGTAGCTCATTTTTGGCTAGAAAGCCAAGTTGCAGCGAACAAGTAGCTTTTTCCGACGAAAATCCGATGTTCTTGCTGAAGGCATGAATCTCACTGACTCTTTTAGCTGAGGCTAAGCATACCAGGAAAAGAGTCTTAAGAGTGAGATCTTTCAGGGAGGCTGACTGTAAAGGCTCAAACCTGTCTGACATGAGGAATCTTAGTACCACGTCTAAATTTCAACCAGGAGTAGCCAAACGACGCTCCTTAGTGGTCTCAAAAGACTTAAGGAGGTCTTGCAGATCTTTATTGTTGGAAAGATCTAAGCCTCTATGCCGGAAGACCGATGCCAACATGCTTCTGTAGCCCTTGATAGTGGGAGCTGAAAGGGATCGTCCTTTTCTCAGGTATAAGAGAAAATCCGCTATTTGGGCTACAGAGGTACTGGTCGAGGATACAGAAACTGACTTGCACCAGTCTCGGAAGACTTCCCACTTCGATTGGTAGACTCTAATGGTAGACGCTCTCCTTGCTCTAGCAATCGCACTGGCTGCCTCCTTCGAAAAGCCTCTAGCTCTCGAGAGTCTTTCGATAGTCTGAAGGCAGTCAGACGAAGAGCGTGGAGGCTTTGGTGTACCTTCTTTACGTGTGGCTGACGTAGAAGGTCTACTCTTAGCGGAAGACTTCTGAGAACGTCTACTAACCATCAAAGTACCTCGGTGAACCATTCTCTCGCGGGCCAGAGGGGAGCAACTAACGTCAACCTTGTCCCTTCGTGAGAGGCGAACTTCTGCAGTACCTTGTTGACAATCTTGAATGGGGGGAATGCGTAGAGATCCAGATGTGACCAATCTAGGAGGAAGGCATCTATATGTATTGCTGCTGGGTCCGGGACTGGCGAGCAATAGATTGGAAGCCTCTTGGTCAGCGAGGTTGCAAAGAGATCTATGGTTGGTTGACCCCAAGTGGCCCAAAGTCTCTTGCACACATCCTTGTGGAGGGTCCATTCGGTTGGAATTACTTGCCCTTTCCGACTGAGACAATCTGCTATGACGTTCAAGTCGCCCTGGATGAACCTCGTTACTAGGGAGATGTCTCGACCTTTTGACCAGATGAGCAGGTCCCTTGCGATCTCGTACAAAGTCAGTGAGTGGGTACCTCCTTGTTTGGAGATGTACGCCAAGGCCGTGGTGTTGTCCGAGTTTACTTCCACCACTTTGCCTCGAAGGAGATACTCGAAGCTTTTCAAGGCCAGATGAACCGCCAACAGCTCCTTGCAGTTGATATGCATGCTCCTCTGACTCGAGTTCCACAGACCTGAGCATTCCCGACCGTCCAGCGTCACGCCCCAACCCAAGTCCGATGCGTCCGAGAAGAGAACGTGGTTGGGTATCTGAACAGCCAGGGGAAGACCCTCTCTTAGGTTGATATTGTCCTTCCACCAAGTCAGACAAGACTTTATCTTTCCGGAAATCGGGATCGAGACCGCCTCTAGCGTCTTGTCCTTTTTCCAGTGAAAAGCCAGATGGAATTGAAGAGGACGGAGGTGTAGTCTTCCTAGTGATACAAATTGCTCCAGGGATGACAGCGTCCCTACCAGACTCATCCACAGCCTGACTGAGCAGCGTTCTTTCTTCAGCATCTTCTGGATGGATAGCAGGGCTTGATCTATTCTGGGGGCCGACGGAAAAGCCCGAAAAGCTTGACTGTGAATCTCCATCCCTAAATACAGAATAGTTTGGGATGGGACCAGCTGCGACTTTTCCAAATTGACTAGGAGTCCCAATTCCTTGGTCAGATCTAGAGTCCACTTGAGATCCTTCAGACAGCGACGACTGGAAGAGGCTCTGAGAAGCCAGTCGTCCAAATAAAGGGAGGCTCGGATGTCAGATAAGTGGAGGAATTTGGCCACATTCCTCATCAGCCTCGTAAATACGAGAGGAGCTGTGCTTAGGCCAAAGCACAGGGCCCGAAACTGGTAAACCACATCTTCGAAGACGAATCTCAGAAAAGGTTGGGAGTCTGAGTGAATGGGGATGTGGAAGTAGGCGTCCCTTAGGTCTAGCGAGACCATCCAGTCTTCCTTTCTGACCGCTGCTAAGACTGACTTTGTGGTCTCCATGGAAAACTTCGTCTTTGTGACAAAGACATTCAGAGCACTGACGTCTAGCACCGGTCTCCACCCTCCTGTCTTCTTTGATACTAGGAAGAGACGGTTGTAAAACCCCGGCGATTGAAGGTCCGAGACTTTGACCACCGCTCCCTTCTCTAGCAAAAGAGACACTTCCAGTTTCAGGGCTTGTCTCTTTTCTTCCTCTCTGTACCTGGGAGAGAGATCGATGGGGGACGTCGCTAGAGGGGGTTTGCGTACAAAAGGGATTTTGTACCCCTCTCTGAGTAACTTCACAGATTGTTGATCTGCGCCTCTCTTCTCCCAGGCTTGCCAGAAGTTCTTGAGTCTGGCTCCTACTGCTGTCTGAAGTTGCGGGCAGTCAGACTCTGCCCTTAGAGGACTTGGATCCTTTCCTCTTCCCTCGCTTCCCTTCGGCACGAGCACCTCCTCTGCTGGAGGCTCTGCCACGAAAGGGCGGAATAAAGCGAGACGCTGGAGTGTCTATCCTCGGTCTAGCAGACAATGTAGGCAAAGGGGGAGCTTTGCGAGCCGAGGACGCAACTAGATCGTGGGTGTCCTTCTGAACTAAAGATAAGGCAATTTCCTTTACCAAGACTTCAGGAAACAGGCACTTGGAAAGGGGAGCAAAGAGTAACTCAGATCTTTGGCATGGCGTCACTCCAGCAGACAGGAAAGAACATAGAGACTCTCGCTTCTTCAGGACTCCGGACGTGAATGAGGCGGCTAGCTCGTTGGACCCATCACGGACGGCCTTGTCCATGCAGGACATAATGAGCAAGGAAACATCCTTATCTGCAGAAGAGATTTTCCTGCTCAGGGCTCCTAAGCACCAGTCTAGGAAGTTAAAGACTTTGAAAGCCCTAAAAATACCTTTAAGAAGGTGGTCCAGGTCCGATGGTGACCAACAAATCTTCGAGCGTCTCATGGCAAGGCGGCGGGGAGAGTCTACAAGACTTGAGAAGTCGCCCTGGGCAGAGGCAGGAACTCCCAAGCCGAGAACTTCTCCCGTGGCATACCAGACGCTCGATCTAGACGAGAGTTTAGATGGGGGAAAGGCAAATGCTGTCTTTCCTAAACTCTTCTTAGTCTCTAACCAATCTCCCAACAGCCGCAAAGCTCTCTTGGATGAGCGAGAGAGAACGAGTTTAGTAAAGGCAGGTGCGGTAGCAGGCACGCCTAATACAAACTCTGACGGCGGCGAACGAGGAGCCACAGAAACAAAGTGGTCAGGGAACAACTCCTTAAATACAGCCATGACTTTTCTAAAGTCCAATGATGGTTGAGTTGCCTTAGGCTCGTCAAGTTCTGAAGGTTGATCCTCTTGTGGTTCAGCAACGTCCTCATCTGATAGTTCCTCATCCGAAAACTGATGAGGATACGGCAAAGGAGTGGGCAACGTTTGGCTCGCTGAGTCCGGTCGCACTGGTGCATGCGTGACGGAGCCGGACGCAGCGTCATGGAACTGCTGCACAGTCTGTGAACTGTCAACAACCATGGGTGCGCGAGGACGCACAGCGTCCACCCGAGACTGTTTAGACCGTCTGGGTTGTGCAGTCAACACCATACCGGGTTGCGGAGGTTGACTCACCGCGTCAAAACAAGTCACCTCTGATGGTTGCTGAACGTCCTGAACGTCAACAACCACCTCCGTGCGTCGCCTAACGTCAACGTGCGGCTGGCAACCCACACTGGGTCGCATCGGTGGAGGTACAACCTCAACTGGTAGACGCGAGAAAGTTACCTCAGCGTCAACAGGACGCACAACAGACCGCTTGGATGGTTGTTGGCCAGAAGGTTCAGCAGCAACCTTCTCCGCATTGAAGTCCTCCATCAAGGACGCAAGCTTGGACTGCATGTCCTGCAGCAACACCCATTTAGGGTCTACGGCAGCAGGTGCGGCAACAGACGGGGTGAGCGACTGAGGCGGTACCGCATTGCCTCTCTTAGGCGGCGAGCAGTCATCAGATGACGGCAACGAGTCCGAACTGACCCAGTGGCTACAACCGGGACGTTGGACTTGTCCTGAAGGGACCGACTTACGCTTCAAAGGTCGTGAGACCTTGGTCCAAAGTTTCTTACGAGAAACACCTTCGGACGACGAGGTAAAAACGGGCTCTCTCGTCTTACGTTGGTAGGGGCGATCTTGGGGAGATACGCCTGATACCATAGAGGGAACGTCTGTTCGCTGATCAAGGCCTCTCGAACCCATGAGTCGTACGACATTGCTTCTCCCCTGGGCTTGGGAGCTTGCAAGAGGTCCCGGACTAGGAGGACGACAGGCACGAACAGACGAACCCTCAAGCGCAACACTGTTCACAACACTTTGAGAAACACTAGGCACTTTAACACTTCCCGCGGCACTTTGGCACTTTAGTTCCTTTACGTCCGCCATGAGTTGATTGCGGTCACTTGCAAGGGACTCAACTCTCTCCCCCAAGGCATGGATAGCACGCATCATGTCTGCCATCGATGGTTCCTGAGTGCTAGGAGGGGGGTTAGGAACAACCACTACAGGGGAAGGATTAGGTTGAGGGGCATGAGGAGAGGAAAAATCTACCGACCTAGAAGAACTTCTCCTTACCCTATCTCTCTCTAGTCTGCGTGTATACTTCTCAAATTCGATAAAATCGAATTCCGAAAGGCCCACGCATTCCTCACACCGATCTTCCAATTGACAGGTTTTACCCCGACAATTGGAACAAACAGTGTGAGGGTCGAGAGAAGCCTTTGGAAGACGCCTATGACAGTCCCTAGCATTGCATTTTCTGAACTTGGGAACTTGTGAAAGGTCAGCCATTTTGAATTGGTCAAGGGAAAATTCCAAAAAACGATCTAAGTCATCAACAATGAATCCGATACAAAAAAGAGTTCAAGGATTTATTTGAAGAAAAACACCTGTACTGCGAAAGCTCAAAACCAACTTAAAGTACTTCACCAAATATGATGGGAAAAACTCCAGGTTTCAACAGCGAGTAAAGTACGTCTTGTCGACACGTCGACAGAGAAGAAATTGAGTCTTTGTTTACATCGAGTATGGTATCTGGCCGACAGTTGGCGCTGGTGGGCACACCCGCAACCTGTATAGCGATCGCTGGCGAGTTTTTACTGTTTTTTGTCTGTCGAGCAACAGAGTTGCAGCTATTATATATTCACCGGCTAAGTTAAATATTTAAAACTATGAAATAAGGCATCAACTTATCAAACCGTTAAAACTAGAGAATAATGTACATTAACCATTATCAGAAGCAGAATTTTCTCAGCTGGAATTTTGGTTAAAATACACTCAAAATATCTAATTAATGATTTCCAAACATTTGAAAATGTACAAAATGAAAGAGCATGAGAGCACACTCCTGTCAGTGCAGGAAAAGGTTATGGAAGCAACCCAATGCATAGAGAAACATGTATAAAATGTATTCAATGAACCTATTGCCATCTCAATACAATACTGTACTTGTGTATGTGACATATTTTAAATAATGTGAAGCCAATGTCTCTCTCTCTCTCTCTCTCTCTCTCTCTCTCTCTCTCTCTCTCTCTCTCTCTCTCTCTCTCTCTCTCTCTAATTTCACAACATGTTTTGGATATCGATGTGGTAAATTTGACACTTTATTCATAACAAGTACATACAAACTATAGTGTCATAAATGTCTTCTGTTAGATAAAATAAAGTACACATACAGTACTTTAATACTGTACTGTATAATCAATTACAGGAAAAAAATATTTAAGATTATATGTACACAAAAAATATTTTACAAATGTATTTGTTTTACAACAAATATAAAACAGTCAGGTATAAAGAACTGAGCTGTAATTTCAAAGACTGTTAAAACTAACCTTATGGCACTAGAGCAGGTAGGCAGTTTGCCCTCCATTCATTATCAGTTTGCATTGATATTACAATCAATTTTACTGTTGAATGATTTTG
The DNA here is from genome assembly GCF_036898095.1 of Palaemon carinicauda. Classification (NCBI taxonomy): domain Eukaryota; kingdom Metazoa; phylum Arthropoda; class Malacostraca; order Decapoda; family Palaemonidae; genus Palaemon; species Palaemon carinicauda. The sequence goes on from NC_090729.1 coordinate 120,414,047, forward strand.
TAGCCATACAGAAGGATGGCCAGATCTTGTGGATGAAATAACCATTCATTTATTACTGGTTTTTACACAAACTTCTGAACAACCTGAATACTGTATAGTAAACTCTACCAATAGTGAACGCCTAGTTACCAGATTAATCTTATAACAGTACACATGTACCAAGGCAAATTTGGTTAACCTATAACTGTACTGTACTTACCAAAACTGATTTAGTCAACATGGGCAGGAGTACGTGCTATTTAGTTGTGCATTACTGAGAGAAGTCAAGATGCAATGCTACTTAACAATATATGTGTGGGGGTTATGAGGGAGATAAAATGGTTTACTCAAGTGCTGTACATTTTTTGTGATTTCATTTGTCATACCTCTTGGTTTCTAACCTCCTTAGTAATTGCTATCTAACTTGTGACCATCAGTAATTTTAATCTTTATTGCTCCTTACAGTATAGCACTACTGTATTTAATCTTGTATATCAATTGAGATTGGTTTGCATTTGTTTAGGTTCTGGAATCTTTGGTAGGCCAAAAAGGATATTTTGAATTAAAATTTTCCCTTTACAGTGTAAAATATCTAACACATTTCTGAAATATCCCCTTCGGGTGAAGATTCAGTCATGTCCTACCTATTCTCTCTAAAGCTGTGCTCACTTTTATGGAACAGGATGACTTTTATTACAATGTTGGAACTGTTTTTTTTTTTTTTTTTCATTCTTGAAGGTAAACAAGGAAAATGAATCCCTTCTTTGATATGAACTGAAAAGCCACTCATCAATAAAAAAAATATAATGCTAAATATTAATTTTATTATTATACTTTCATAATAAAAATGTCAGAACTGTATGTAAAGATTACATATTACAGTATAATATCTGCCCTTCTCTGTTATACCTGTTCATCTACCTACCTATAAAAAGGATGAGTTGTTCCTCAACGTGTCTGTTTAATCAAAAAGATTTGTTTTTTCAAGTTTTTACTTAACTTCCTAGAAGCAAGTCAGTTCTAATTCCTTTATAACATCAAAATATTCCTTCAATAGCCAGATAAAATATCTAAAAGTAATAATACAAACATCAAACTACCTTGATCTGAAGAAAATAGGATCAGTGCAAAGTGATGAGCAATAGACATGCAAGTGCTTCAACTGTGAAACTGGTGTGAATCACTTGCCAGGGTCTTGTGCAGCTACGTCTTGCAGTGGTGTCCCTATGTTATCGGGAGAAACCCGTTAGTTCAGTTGATTGTCTTAGTTGGATTATTATCACTATTATTATCATTATCATTATTACTATTATTTTTACTCTCATAAAGAAGACTAACCAGATCACCGAATGAGAATTCAACTTCCAAATGTCTGATCTAAAGTATTTCAGCTAAATGAGAGGGCAAGCATTGGAGAAAAAAAAAAAAAAAAGTTATTACAATAGTTAGCTTCATGTGGAGAGTGAAGGGAATAAAAGCAAGGCAGCCAGAGGTCAAAGGGACTCCTTATAGTATGCCATAAAAGTTACCTGCATGCTGTAGTCTGAACTTTCCTTAAGAAGTGTCGTAATTAGACGGCTAAATTGAAGAAGTAAGAGTCGAGTCATTCAGTTGTGCGTTATGTTTTCTTTACAGTTCTCATATTGCAAACAAAACTGTGCAGGGCTAGACCTGTGATTTCAACAAGGCAACTACATAATTTAGTATTTCCCATAGCAAAAGCATTCTACCCTAGCAATTATACTGCTGAAGGTTATAAGCATAACTGCATTTACAAAATATAATTTACCTTAACACTGCAAACTATAACCATAATATGTTAGATAGTTACTGTTAAGTAAAGTACAAATTTATACCCATGATAACATGAAATTAAAAGTGAAGATGTACAGTTATTAGTACTGTAGTTAGTTAAAATTCTGGAAGCATTAGCTTGACATCTAATTATGAAATTTTATTTGAAAATGTTGGTAATAAATCAGCAGTTAAATAATAAAAAGGGCAAAATATAAAAAGATTATCTGTAATGAAGTTATGGCAATTCCTGTAAAATCATAAAACTCTAAAGGCAATAAGATTAGCAAAAGAAAAGTCGGTATGAGCAACAAGGCTACCGAAAATGTAATTTCACTTAAAGTGTCCATTTTCAACCTACTTTTATTAACCTTTAACACCCAAGAAAAAAAATAAGGTACCAACTAATGATACAAACCAACAAGTATGCTAAACATACATATGTGCCAGAGATGTAGTGGAAAAAACAATAAAGCTGTGAGATAATATGGAATTTAAAAATATGTTATTTTGATTATAAAATAAATTTTTGAATATACTTACCCGGTGATTATATAGCTGCAACTCTGTTGCTCGACAGACAACTCTACGGAAAAACTCGCCAGCGATCGCTACACAGGTTGCGGGTGTGCCCAACAGCGCCATCTGTCGACCAGATACCCAGCTCTCAATGTAAACAAAGACTCAATTTTCTCCTCGTCCCACTGCGTCTCTATTGGGGAGGAAGGGAGGGTCATTTAATTTATAATCACCGGGTAAGTATATTCAAAAATTTATTTTATAATCAAAATAACATTTTTCAATATTTAACTTAGCTGGTGATTATATAGCTGATTCACACCCAGGATGGTGGGTAGAGACCAGTAATATATGTTTACACTTTTATGAGCTAAGAGTTTTTTATTTCATTTTAGAAGTTATCAAAATAACAAAAACAAAATAAATAGGTACCTGGTAAGGAAGTCGACTTGAACAATTACTCTGCCTTTTAAGTACGTCTTCCTTACGGAGCCTCGCGATCCTCTTAGGATGCTGATCGACCCCTAGGATCTGAAGTATCAAGGGTTGCAACCCATACAACAGGACCTCATCAAATCCCTAATCTAGGCGCTCTCAAGAAATGACTTTGACCACCCGCCAAATCAACCAGGATGCGAAAGGCTTCTTAGCCTTCCGGACAACCCATAAAAAAACAACATTTCAAGAGACAGATTAAAAGGATAAGGAATTAGGGAATTGTAGTGGTTGAGCCCTCACCCACTACTGCACTCGCTGCTACGAATGGTCCCAGTGTGTAGCAGTTCTTATAAAGAGACTGGACATCTTTCAAGTAAAATGACGCGAACACTGACTTGCTTCTCCAATAGGTTGCATCCATTATACTTTGCAGAGATATATTTTGCTTAAAGGCCATGGAAGTTGTTACAGCTCTAACTTCGTGCGTCTTCACCTTAAGCAAAGTTCGGTCTTCCTCACTCAGATGTGAATGAGCTTCTCGTATTAACAATCTGATAAAAACTGACCAAGCATTCTTTGACATAGGCAAGGATGGTTTCTTAACTGAACACCATAAAGCTTCAGATTGGCCTTGTAAAGGTTTAGTACGCTTTAAATAGAACTTAAGAGCTCTAACAGGGCATAAGACTCTTTCTAGTTCATTGCCTACGATCTCCGATAAGCTGGGGATATCGAAAGATTTAGGCCAAGGCCGAGAAGGCAGCTCATTTTTGGCTAGAAAACCAAGTTGTAGCGAACAAGTGGCTTTTTCTGACGAAAATCCGATGTTCTTGCTGAAGGCATGAATCTCACTGACTCTTTTAGCCGAGGCTAAGCACACCAGGAAAAGAGTCTTAAGAGTGAGATCTTTCAGGGAGGCTGATTGTAACGGCTTCAACCTGTCTGACATGAAGAATCTTAGTACCACGTCTAAATTCCATCCAGGGGTAGCCAAACGACGCTCCTTGGTGGTCTCAAAATACTTAAGGAGGTCTTGCAGATCTTTATGTTTGGAAAGATCTAAGCCTCTATGCCGGAAGACCGATGCCAACATGCTTCTGTAGCCCTTGATAGTGGGAGCTGAAAGGGATCGTCCTTTTCTCAGGTATAAGAGAAAAACAGCTATTTGAGCTACAGAGGTACTGGTCGAGGATACAGAAACTGACTTGCACCAGTCTCGGAAGACTTCCCACTTCGATTGGTAGACTCTAATGGAAGACGCTCTCCTTGCTCTAGCAATCGCACTGGCTGCTTCCTTCGAAAAGCCTCTAGCTATCGAGAGTCTTTCGATAGTCTGAAGGCAGTCAGACGAAGAGCGTGGAGGCTTTGGAGTACCTTCTTTACGTGTGGCTGACGTAGAAGGTCTACCCTTAGAGGAAGACTACTGGGAACGTCTACTAACCATCGAAGTATCTCAGTGAACCATTCTCTCGCGGGCCAGAGGGAAGCAACTAACGTCAACCTTGTCCCTTCGTGAGAGGCGAACTTCTGCAGTACCTTGTTGACAATCTTGAATGGTGGAAATGCGTAGAGATCCAGATGTGACCAATCTAGGAGGAAAGCGTCTATATGTATTGCTGCTGGGTCCGGGACTGGAGAGCAATAGATTGGAAGCCTCTTGGTCAGCGAGGTTGCAAAGAGATCTATGGATGGTTTTACCCCAAGTGGCCCAAAGTCTCTTGCACACATCCTTGTGGAGGGTCCATTCGGTTGGAATTACTTGCCCTTTCCGACTGAGACAATCTGCTATGACGTTCAAGTCGCCTTGGATGAACCTCGTTACTAGGGAGATGTCTTGACCTTTTGACCAGATGAGCAGGTCCCTTGCGATCTCGTACAACGTCAGTGAGTGGGTACCTCCTTGTTTGGAGATGTACGCCAAGGCCGTGGTGATGTCCGAGTTAACTTCCACCACTTTGCCTCGAAGGAGAGACTTGAAGCTTTTCAAGGCCAGATGTACTGCCAACAGCTCCTTGCAGTTGAAATGCATGCTCCTCTGACTCGAGTTCCACAGTCCTGAGCATTCCCGACCGTCTAGTGTCGCGCCCCAGCCCACGTCCGATGCGTCCGAGAAGAGAACGTGGTTGGGAGTCTGAACAGCCAGGGGAAGACCCTCTCTTAGGTTGATATTGTCCTTCCACCAAGTCAGACAAGACTTTATCTTTTCGGAAACCGGGATCGAGAACGCTTCTAGCGTCTTGTCCTTTTTCCAGTGAAAAGCTAGATGGTATTGAAGAGGACGGAGGTGTAGTCTTCCTAGTGACACAAATTGTTCCACGGATGACAGCGTCCCTACCAGACTCATCCACAGCCTGACTGAGTAGCGTTTCTTCTTCAGCATCTTCTGGATGGATAGCAGGGCTTGATCTATTCTGGGGGCTGATCGTCTTGTTGTTCAGCAACGTCCTCATCAGAGGGTTCCTCATCCGAAAACTGATGAGGAAACGGCAACGGAGTGGGCAACGTCTGGCTCGCTGAGTCCGGTCGCACTGGTGCATGCGTGACTGCATGCGTAACGGAGCCGGACGCAACATCATGGAACTGCTGCACAGTCTGTGAACTGTCAACAACCATGGGTGCGCGAGGAAGCACAGCGTCAACCCGAGACTGTCTAGACCGTCTGGGTTGTGCAGTCAACACCCTACAGGGTTGCTGAGGTTGACGCACTGCGTCAAAACAAGTCACCTCTGCTGGTTGTTGAACGTCCTGAACGTCAACAACCACCTCCGAGCGTCGCTTAACGTCAACGTGCGGCTGGCAACCCACACTGGGTCGCATCGGTGGAGGAACCACCTCAACTGGCAGACGCGAGTAGGTTACCTCAGCGTCAACAGGGCGCACAACCGACCGGTTGGAAGGTTGTTGGCCAGAAGGTTCGGTAGCAACCTTCTCCGCATTAAAGTCCTCTATCAAGGACGCAAGCTTGGACTGCATGTCTTGCAGCAAAGCCCATTTAGGGTCTACGGGAGCAGGTGCGGCAACAGACGGGGTTAGCGACTGAGGCGGTACCGCTTACCATCCCTGAAAGCCTTGTTATGCATGACATAATTGTACAGCAAAACTTCAAAGGCTCGAAAACAGCTGTGAAGTTGACCTGTAAAAAACTTGGAGCGTCTCCTGGCCAGGCGCCAGGGAGAGTCTACGAGAATTGAGAAGTCTATCTGGGCAGAGGCATGAACTCCCAAGCCGAGAACTTCTCTCGTGTCATATCAGACTCTCGCTCTATAAACCAGTTTAAAAGAAGGGAAATCAAAGGCTGTATCCCCCAAACTCCTCCTGGTGAAAAACCAGTCGCCTAGCCAACGTAAAGCTCTCTAGGAGAGCGAGAGAGCACTAGCTTAAAAACAACGGCTTCGAAGTAGCTAGGCCTAGTGTAAGCTCTGACGTTTAGGCGAACGAGGAGCAGCAGTTACAAAAAGATCCGGACAAAGATCCTTAAAAAAATCATCATGATTTAATTAAAGTCCCTACTCTCTTTGTGACCATAATTAAATCTATCCAAAACGAGTTCAAGATTTAAGATGAAGATAAAACACCTGCATAGCGAAAGCTCAAAACTAGAATATAGTACTTCACCAAATAGATGTGAAAAACTCCAGTTTAGCAACAGCGAGTAAAGTACGTCTTGTCGACACCTCGACAGAGAGAAAATTGAGTCTTTGTTTACATTGAGAGCTGGGTATCTGGTCGACAGATGGCGCTGTTGGGCACACCCGCAACCTGTGTAGCGATCGCTGGCGAGTTTTTCCGTAGAGTTGTCTGTCGAGCAACAGAGTTGCAGCTATATAATCACCGGCTAAGTTAAATATTGAAAAAAAACACATCTAAGGGATAATAGAAAATTTAACAAAATGGCAGCATTTTTTTCACAGGGTGCCACATGAAATTTGCCTAAAATAGCATATTCTATTGTCTGAAAATGGAAAGATATTTTTATTCACGCTTTGTTCATTTCATGCAGTAAAGTAAGTTTTTCTTCTAAAAAGTAAGTGGCTAGCCATTCTCAAGATGTAGTCGTTTGTAAAGAAAAACAATTTTTAAATGCAAAAGGAATGAAAAAAGAAGTTAAGAACCCATTTGTAAAAACAAAAACAAAACTAAGAGTGAAAAGATAGAGAGAGAAATAACCATTTAAAGACCTTAGGGGGCAAATTGCATCCATAAAATTCCAAGATTGAGACATGGAAAGACCAGGTGGATATTTGGCTATTAACAGCTTTAAAGCCCTAGTTACAGTATTTTGCAGTTTGTTTGTTCATACTGTACATGAGAAACTTGTAATTTCAGATTTGTGCTTTTGCCATATGATCTGCTGTCAAGCCCTGTTATTTTTTTGTTTTACTGTAATGGTACAGAACAACATATGAATTCTTTCTAGAGCATGACCACAATTGTCTCTTTAGAGGGGAGATAATACTAAAGCATTAAAATATAGCGTACAAATACAAGGGTAAGTAAAATCAAAATATACAGTGAAGGGATGTAATGCAAGTTCAAGTATACAAACAAAGAAACTAATAATTGACATGACATCTTACATCTACTGTACGACCTCAGTATCTACACAAGTGTTCCTTTTACGAGTTTAGCTCTTTATTGTTATTACTCATTATGTTAAGGTTGTTTGTATGTGCTTAAGCCATTACATGTTACACTTGAGCCAAATAAACTGGGAAATGAGCTGCCTTACTCACTATCTCTGGAAACAGTGAAAAAGTATTAACGCTTGGCTTTCATCCTCTTGCGAAGCTTACTCATTGTCAGGTTAGTTGTAGAAAGGAAGTTTAGTGTGTTGTCAATATGCTTTATATTAGTATTGTTTTCGGAAGAGAAAATGTTATTTTCATTAGTAAAATAAATTTTTGAATATACTTACCCGATGATCATGTAGCTGTCAACTCCGTTGCCCGACAGAAATCTACGGTCGGGATACGCCAGCGATCGCTATCCAGGTGGGGGTGTACACAACAGCGCCATCTGTGAGTAGGTACTCAAGTACTTCTTGTCAACAAGAACTCAATTTTCTCCTCGGTCCACTGGTTCTCTATGGGGAGGAAGGGCGGGTTCTTTAATTCATGATCATCGGGTAAGTATATTCAAAAATTTATTTTACTAATGAAAATAACATTTTTCAATATTAATCTTACCCGATGATCATGTAGCTGATTCACACCCAGGGTGGTGGGTGGAGACCAGCATACATGTTAACAAAGAAGCTAAGTATCCCGTATTTCATTTTATCAGTTATTCAAAATAACAAACATAAAATAAATAAGTACCTGGTAAGGAAGTCGACTTGAACTATTACTCTGCCTTTTTTAAGTACGTCTTCCTTACTGAGCATAGCGGTCCTCTTGGGATGCTGAACGACTCCTAGGTGCTGAAGTATAAAGGGCTGCAACCCATACTAAAGGACCTCATCACAACCTCTAACCTAGGCGCTTCTCAAGAAAGAATTTGACCACCCGCCAAATCAACCAGGATGCGGAAGGCTTCTTAGCCGACCGTACAACCAAAAGAACAACAATAAAAAGTATTCAAGAGAAAGGTTAAAAAGGTTATGGGATTATGGGAATGTAGTGGCTGAGCCCTCACCTACTACTGCACTCGCTGCTACGAATGGTCCCAGGGTGTAGCAGTTCTCGTAAAGAGACTGGACATCTTTGAGATAGAATGATGCGAACACTGACTTGCTTCTCCAATAGGTTGCATCCATAACACTCTGCAGAGAACGGTTCTGTTTGAAGGCCACTGAAGTAGCAACAGCTCTCACTTCATGTGTCCTTACCTTCAGCAAAGCAAGGTCTTCTTCCTTCAGATGAGAATGTGCTTCTCTAATCAGAAGCCTGATGTAGTAAGAAACTGCGTTCTTAGACATCGGTAGAGAAGGCTTCTTGATAGCACACCATAAAGCTTCTGATTGTCCTCGTAATGGCTTTGACCTTCTTAAATAGTACCTAAGAGCTCTAACTGTGCAAAGTACTCTCTCTAGTTCGTTCCCCACCAAGTTGGACATGCTTGGGATCTCGAACGACTTAGGCCAAGGACGGGAAGGAAGCTCGTTTTTAGCCAAAAAACCGAGCTGCAAGGAACATGTAGCCGTTTCAGATGTGAAACCTATGTTCCTGCTGAAGGCGTGGATCTCACTTACTCTTTTAGCTGTTGCTAAGCACACGAGGAAAAGAGTTTTTAATGTGAGGTCCTTAAAAGAGGCTGATTGGAGCGGTTCAAATCTTGATGACATTAGGAACCTTAAAACCACGTCTAGATTCCAGCCTGGAGTGGACAACCGACGTTCCTTTGAGGTCTCAAAAGACCTAAGGAGGTCCTGTAGATCTTTGTTGGTGGAAAGATCCAAGCCTCTGTGGCGGAATACCGCTGCCAACATACTTCTGTAACCCTTGATCGTAGGAGCTGATAGGGATCTTACGTTCCTTAGATGTAACAGGAAGTCAGCAATCTGGGTTACTGTGGTACTGGTTGAGGAAACTGCATTGGCCTTGCACCAGCTTCGGAAGACTTCCCATTTAGACTGATAGACTCTGAGAGTGGATGTCCTCCTTGCTCTGGCAATCGCTCTGGCTGCCTCCTTCGAAAAGCCTCTAGCTCTTGAGAGTCTTTCGATAGTCTGAAGGCAGTCAGACGAAGAGCGTGGAGGTTTGGGTGTACCTTCTTTACGTGAGGTTGACGCAGAAGGTCCACTCTTAGAGGAAGAGTCCTGGGAACGTCGACTAGCCATTGCAGTACCTCGGTGAACCATTCTCTCGCGGGCCAGAGGGGAGCAACCAACGTCAGCCGTGTCCCTTAGTGAGAGGCGAACTTCTGAAGTACCCTATTGACAATCTTGAACGGCGGGAACGCATACAGGTCGAGATGGGACCAATCCAGCAGAAAGGCATCCACGTGAACTGCTGCTGGGTCTGGAATCGGAGAACAATACATCGGGAGCCTCTTGGTCATCGAGGTAGCGAATAGATCTATGGTTGGCTGACCCCACAGGGCCCATAGTCTGCTGCAAACATTCTTGTGAAGGGTCCACTCTGTGGGGATGACCTGACCCTTCCGGCTGAGGCGATCTGCCATGACATTCATATCGCCCTGAATGAACCTCGTTACCAGCGAAAGCTTTCGATCTTTTGACCAAATGAGGAGGTCCCTTGCGATCTCGAACAACTTCCTCGAATGAGTCCCTCCCTGCTTGGAGATGTAAGCCAAGGCTGTGGTGTTGTCGGAGTTCACCTCCACCACCTTGTTTAGCTGGAGGGACTTGAAGTTTATCAAGGCCAGATGAACCGCCAACAACTCCTTGCAATTGATGTGAAGTGTCCTTTGCTCCTGATTCCATGTGCCCGAGCATTCCTGTCCGTCCAGTGTCGCACCCCAGCCCGTGTCCGATGCATCCGAGAAGAGACGGTGGTCGGGGGTCTGAACAGCCAATGGTAGACCTTCCTTGAGAAGAATGCTGTTCTTCCACCACGTTAGAGTAGACCTCATCTCTTCGGAAACAGGAACTGAGACCGTCTCTAATGGTCATGTCCTTTATCCAGTGAGCAGCTAGATGATACTGAAGGGGCGGAGGTGGAGTCTCCCTAACTCGATGAACAGGGCCAGCGATGAAAGTGTCCCTGTTAGACTCATCCACTGCCTGACTGAACATCGGTTCCTTCTCAGCATGCTCTGGATGCATTCTAGGGCTTGATTGATCCTTGGGGCCGACGGAAAAGCCCGAAAAGCTCGACTCTGAAGATCCATACCCAGATAGACAATGGTCTGGGATGGGACGAGCTGGGACTTCTCTAAATTGACCAGGAGGCCCAGTTCCTTGGTCAGATCCATAGTCCATCTGAGATTCTCCAGACAGCGACGACTTGTTGGAGCTCTTAAAAGCCAGTCGTCTAAATAGAGGGAGGCTCTGATGTCTGCCAAGTGAAGGAATTTGGCAATATTCCTCATCAGTCTGGTAAACACAAGAGGTGCCGTGCTTAGGCCAAAGCACAGGGCTTGGAACTGGTACACAACCTTTCCAAAGACGAACCTTAGGAAAGGTTGGGAGTCTGGATGGATGGGGACGTGAAAGTACGCGTCTTTCAGGTCTAACGAGACCATCCAGTCCTCCTGCCTGACCGCTGCTAGGACCGACTTCGTCGTCTCCATCGTGAACGTCTGCTTGGTGACAAAAGCATTGAGAGCACCGACGTCCAGCACCGGTCTCCAACCTCCTGTCTTCTTGGCTACCAGGAAGAGACGGTTGTAAAAGCCCGGGGATTGATGATCCCGGACTATGACCACCGCTTCCTTTTGTAGCAAGAGCGACACCTCTTGTTGCAACGCTAGCCTCTTGTCCTTCTCCTTGTAGTTGGGAGAGAGGTTGATGGGAGACGTAGCTAGAGGGGGACTGCGGCAGAACGAAATTCTGTATCCCTCCCTTAGCCACTTCACAGACTGAGCGTCTGCACCTCTGCTCTCCCAAGCTTGCCAGAAGGTCTTGAGTCTGGCTCCTACTGCTGTCTGGAGAGGAAGGCAGTCAGAACTTGCCTTTTGCGGACTTGGAACCCTTCTTGGACTTGCCACGGTGACTGTCTGCACGGGTACCTCCTCTGCTGGAGGCTCTGCCACGAAAGGGCGGGATGAACCTAGATGCAGGTGTGTCAACTGCTGCAGGGCGGAAGGGTCTAGGCACGGAAGGTAAGGTTTTAGCCTTACGTGCAGAAGATGCCATAAGATCATGAGTATCCTTCTGGATAAGCGAGGCAGCCATCCCCTTAATCAGCTCCTCCGGAAACAGACACTTGGAGAGAGGAGCAAACAGCAACTCTGACTTCTGGCAAGGAGTGATACCAGCCGATAAGAAGGAGCAAAGATGTTCTCTCTTCTTAAGGACTCCTGACACATATGAAGCCGCAAGTTCACCAGACCCATCCTGAATTGCTTTGTCCATGCTAGACATGATCAGCATGGCCGAGTCCTTATCTGAAGGGGAAGTCTTCCTGCTTAAGGCTCCCAAACACCAATCGAGGAAGTTGAATATCTCGAAGGCACGAAAGACTCCCTTCAACAGATGATCCAAATCAGAAAAGGACCAGCAGATCTTCGAACGTCTCATAGCCAACCTGCGGGGAGAGTCAACCAGACTTGAGAAGTCGCCCTGGGCAGAGGCAGGAACTCCCAAGCCGGGTTCCTCTCCCGTGGCATACCAGACGCTCGACTTAGAAGCAAGCTTGGTAGGCGGAAAGACGAAAGAAGTCTTTCCCAGTTGCTTCTTGGAATGCAACCACTCTCCCATAACCCTCAAAGCTCTCTTAGATGATCTGGCGAGAACAAGCTTGGTGAAGGCAGGCGCAGCAGACTGCATGCCCAGAGCAAACTCGGAGGGAGGAGAACGAGGGGTTGCAGACACAAACTGCTCAGGATACAAGTCCCTGAACAAGGCAAGGACTTTACGAAAGTCTAAGGAGGGAGGCGTAGACTTGGGCCCTTCAAAATCAGAGTGAGGTTCATCCAGATGTGCAGCTTCGTCATCCGATACACCATCATCCGAAAGCTGAGTTGTAAGTGGCAAAGGTAGAGCAGAAAGCTGAACGGCTGAATCCGGCAGTACGGGTGCATGCGTACCTGCGGATCCAACATCATGCCGCTGCTGGTCGGTCTGCGAGCTGGCAACAACAAAAGCAGAGGGCTGGTGTGTGGGAGGGGCTGCGGTGGGTTGAGGAGCATGCGGTATGGTATGCGGAGCATGCTGTAAGGTATGCGGCTCATGCTGCATGGTATGCGGAGCATGCTGTAAGGTATGCAGAGCATGCTGCATGGGCTGCGGAGAATGCCGCATAGTGCTGGAACCCGGCAGCTCTACAGAACCTTCCCACTGCTGATGCGGTAGCTCACGCATGTTAGCAGATGGTGCAGCAAGAACATGCGTCTGGCAGGGTGGACTGCGCATCGGTGGTGGAGCTCTCACAGGTGGAGTGTGGGAGCAGGCAGCCGCAGTATCTGCTGAGCGCACAACCTCGGCGGGTTGTAGGTTAACAGGAGCAGTGTTAACCTTCTCAGCATGATACTCCTGCATGAATGCCGCAAGCTGAGACTGCATAGTCTGCAGCATGGACCACTTAGGGTCTACTGTGGTTGGAGCAACAACAGACGGAGCAGTAGCCTGTTGAGGGACCACTCTACCTCTCTTGGGAGGTGTGCAGTCATCAGATGACTGCGGCGAGTCCGAACTGACCCAGTGGCTACACCTGGGCCGTTGGACTCGCTCGGAAGGGACCTTACGTTTGAGCGGTCGTGAGACCTTGGTCCACAGTTTCCTCCTGGAAACTTCTTCCACAGACGAGGAATGTAAGGGCTCATTCGTCTGTATGTGGATGGGACGATCCTTAACAGATACGTCCGCAACCACTGAGGATACATCCGTGCGCCGATCAAGGCCTGCCGAACCCTTTGGTCCTTCGACATTGCTTCTCCCCTGGGCTTGGGAGCTTGCAAGAGGTCCCGGACTGGGAGGACGACTGGCACGCACAGATGTACCCTCATGCGCAACACTGACACTGACACTTTACACATCACTAGCACTAACACTTCCCACTGCACTCTTCGCTTTCAGCTCTCTGACATCTGCCAAGAGCTGATTACGGTCATTAGCCAATGACTCCACTTTGTCACCGAGAGCCTGAATGGCACGCAACATATCCGCCATTGCAGGCTGAGCACTCGTAGCAGGTTCGGGAGTCACCACCACAGGGGAAGGAAAAGGTTGAGGGGCATGGGGAGAGGAAAAATCCACAGAGCGAGAAGAACTCCTCCTATTTCTCTCCTTCTCTAACCTACGTGCATATCTAAGGAATTCGTTAAAATCGAATTCCGAAAGCCCAGCACATTCCCCACATCGATCTTCCAATTGACAGGATTTACCCCTACAATTGGAACATACGGTGTGAGGATCTATAGAGGCCTTCGGAAGACGCCTAGCACAAGTCCTAACGCTACACTGCCTGTACTTAGGTACTTGAGACTGGTCAGACATCTTGAATTTAGAAGTAGTCAAGGGGGGATTCCAAAATCTAGCAAAGTTCGTTAACAATTAAAAAAAAAATTAATTCCAAAAGCTTGCTAAGCTAATGATAAAGCTTCCTGAATAGCGAAGGCTAAACTTTAGAGCAAATACATCACCAAATCGTGAACAATAACTCCAAAATCAACAGCGTATCCAAGTAGGTCTTGCCGGCGGCACGACAGAGGAAAAATTGAGTTCTTGTTGACAAGAAGTACTTGAGTACCTACTCACAGATGGCGCTGTTGTGTACACCCCCACCTGGATAGCGATCGCTGGTGTATCCCGACCGTAGATTTCTGTCGGGCAACGGAGTTGACAGCTACATGATCATCGGGTAAGATTAATATTGAAAATTATGCAATATTGGTTGTTTATTCCTATATCTAATAACATAAAAAAGGATCTGACTAATTTCATTTCTAAAAATATTAAAACCTCTTCACACATATTAAGCCTAATCTGAAAAGAAAAATTGATAAACAAACTTCTTACCTCTTATCAAGGTGGTCACCCACAGATTGTGACTTTTAATGCTGATAGTCTTTTATACATCCATGACAAATTTAGTGATACAATAACTGCAGTCTGAGTATATGCTGTATATACTATGACCTCTTTCCTTTAAAAACTTTTGACAGCAGAGCATGTTGAAAACTCATTCAACATTGTGAAACAGAAATGGTCTCAGCACACTTCAAGAACGGCAAAAAAATTACCAAGCGTAAGTAAATTGCAACTGCACAGGTACAGTATATTGGAACAAGAGTTGCTCATCCTATACAGGCAAGTACATATGCATACCAGAACCCAGTCAAAATGACATAAATGCAAAACATGAATATAAAAAAAATGTGCACTGAAAAAAATGAGTAATTTCCAGATTTCAAGTCCAGAGTCCAATCAACCTTAGAAATGTTGAATCTGTTCATGGTAAAATAACCAAAGTTTTAAAATGAACATCTCATGTAAAATCAGCTTTTTGGGCCCTGATAACTTATCCAGGATGCTTTCTATGTGGTTTAAGGGTTAGACAACTAATATTCAAGTAATGAGAAAAATTGAATATTAAAAATAATAAAAAGAATCTTTATGAAAAATATATAGGGCAAAGAAAATATCTGTCCTAAATATTGACAGACATAGATTAGTTTGTGGCACTGGGCCGTTTATATAATTTTCCCTAAAAACTATTTGTGAACAAATTATAGTGTTTGTGCAAGAACATAAGGTTTAATGGCACTTTTATCTAATATCTATATGAAAATGGACAAATAATTTTTTTTAAATAACCAATGACAATATTTTTTTTATTATTTCAAATGACAGATACTTTAAGAATTCAAATTATACAGTAATTTACCAGGGAGAATAAGCTATATAGTAATACCCATCTTTATGTTGGTTCAACACATCGGTTCCGTTTTGTCGCTCTCCTTAAATATCAAATACAAATATAAAATCCGACATATGTCATTATTTCCTACTTTACGTTGGTCTCTGATTCATAAAATAACAAGTAATTACAATTCTTTACATGCAAACCTATCAATGTAAGTATCTGGTTTCTATAAAATGATAGAAGGTTGTAAGTACTTTTCATGTGCAGAGCATCTATAGGGAACATAAAAGTCCCATTTCTGGGCTCGACCTGTGTCGCTCCGTGATATGCTCCTTATTACCATTTCTAGGATATAAATACTGCTAAATAAACCAGAGAAAAAGTTGCATGGAATGCCAGGAATAAACCCATCTCGCTTACTCTAATGAGTGTCGGTAAAATAACTGGGGCGTGTTAGAACCACTACCAGGGGTCCCTTACCAATTAGACCTCTCCTTCCTCAATATTCCCCGACACTACGAGGTGCTGTTCTACATCCAACTACTGCCCGCTACTACAACTACCCCCTCCCCCAAGCACTACCACTACCCATGCTTCTTCCCTCATTCCTTTTCTAGCACCAGTGGTAGCCAAACGTGAGTGAAAATCCGACCTATGCAGAAAATTGACTCAAGTATAATCTCTTGGAACAAATGAACGATTCAAGGCAAGGTTTTACTTTACATTGGTCTTAATATCGATTTAGCACTATGAAACTATATATATAAATACCTTTGATTAAGTTTAGATGTCAAAATCTAAAATAAAATATTTTAAACTTCACATCTTTACTCACGTGTATTAAGTGTTCACCACTAGTAAACTCATATTTGCAACATTGCATTAAAAAAATGGTTGAAATTTAAGACCAAAACACTTGAAGTTTGACAATTGTTAATATCTTCAGGAAAATCCTTCTACCTCAGAAGGTTAGCTTTTGTCTAAATATCTGAGTTAACTTTTATTTGCCTCTTAAGCAAGCCTGCCTTGCTTAAAAGAAGTCTACAAATATCTAGTGCAATATATCAGTTCTTGGCTTGTGGAGGTTAAGGAAAATAGTGTTATTAGAAAGTAAATTCATTTAGAGAAGATACTTGCTCAAATAAAAGAGCCACTAATAAACTAAAATATAATTTATAAAATATTTAAACTATCACCATATTACCACCAAAATACTGTATACCATTACACGATAATATACAGAGTGTATCTAACAGATATATAAAAGGTAGATTACCATATAACATCTTTTATGCTTTTTTATATTTCAAAGGAATGAAGTTATTTAGGCCTTTTAGGGCCTATATAGGTAATTCATTATCTGAAAAAATGGTAACACATAAGTTAAATCACAAGCATCCGTGGTAAGAGTTTACCAATAAGAAAATAATATACTAAAAATCGGTAAGTAATAGATAACAAACATACTGTATTAAAAAGCCACTCATAGATTAGCAAGGAATTACGTGTCTCCTTAGACCTATCACAGTCACAGAACAAACTCTTCACAAGGGCGAACCTTGTAAAACAAGACTAGTATACTGTATACTTCTTTTAACATCACACAATATACACACACTCCTCTTATTCCATTTATACTTTTTCTCAGCTAGCTTGGTTGAAATGTACAGTATGTAGCATCAATATCTTTTGGTATCAAACATTGTAAAGTATAGTGCAAAGGTAACATAAAATTCCATCTACGGAATCTCTATCTAAATCCTTAAAAGCCTCCTAATCACATTAACCCCATGAAGTCTTTGGAATCAGCCTTTCATTACTATTCTTAATTTATTCTACAAAAAGACTGGATACAATGTAATGCTATTTTCAATTAAATCTGTGACAGTGATTGATAGTTTTATATGTACAGTCTTAAGCAACTAATTATGCAATATATAGAGTTTTTTGGAAGACCGATTCTCGAGGGATTAGATTTGCAAGCATATAATGGTATTTTCACTACCCTCACGTAAATTTTCTCCATCCTTCCTTGCAATGCGATGCAGGAAGATACAAGGTTCGCAGAAATTGACCTAACAAATGAGTAGGAGGTCATGCAGTAGTGCTATTGTGGGCTTTCTCCACAATTAATCAACAGGCTGAAGAATGTTTTGGAAAAATAGGTAAAAAGCTGAGCTTATAACAACTCGAGATATCAGAACTTGATTGGCTTCCAGCTGCAGTACATGAATCATAACATTCAAAGATCAAAGGAGTCAATTAATTTCACCTAAACTTGTAAACAATTGCGATGCCACTCATTGGCTGAATCACTTCAAGTTTAGGTAAGAAAATTTCTGATTTTAGTACTTTTTTTCATTTTTCTCATAAATTTTAAATTACATTTTATGAAACGACTGCCCAGTAAACAGGGTTAACTACTGTATTAAGTTTAGACTCTTCTGAACTCTATGCCCAACAAACAACAAACCACAAATTATGTGCTACACAATAAAAACAAACATAATTTCTCTCTTGGTTCTTTACAATACAGAAGCAACTGGTTATGGAAATTAAGTAAGATAAACTCTTGGCATAGGTTTAGGAGATTTCATCCCAATGATCAAAACTAAGAACTTCTTTTGGAGTTTAGGACGAACAGCAGTCAAAACAGGAAACAATAAATCAAGAAGGGGGAAGAGAATTCTATGGAGTCATACAGTAAAGAATTTGATAGACCATTTAACCTCAGAAAACCACCCTAAAGGACTTCTAATCTTTGAGGAAGGTCCTAAATTAAATCCCTACACAGTTAGTTTGTCAAGCTCCAATCTTTTGATAGCACGGGCAAACTTTCCAACAGCCCTTAACTTTTCATAAATATATTTTCCATAGGCCTTTATTTTTCAACCATGAAATAACAAAAATATGCACTGTTAACTGCCTTTCCTCCTTAGCCACCAGTCAAGTACTCCAGAACCAGGAATAAGTGTAGCTTTTAGAAATGAAGACCCCTTCATCTGGGAATTCAATCATATTACAATTTGCGAATCCTTTTAGGAAAGTTATCATGATTTGAATGAACTTGGAATATGCACTACGATAAAAACAGAACTCACTTAACAGGCTGTTTACCTCCTCTCAATGCATTCTCCGAGACAAATTATGTGCTATTTAACACTTGTTTTTCTTTCTAAATGTCACGTAATTGACAAATAAAATAGTAATGCAGTCCATTTTGGCTACCAGTTTTGAACTAATTTTCTAAAACAATAAACTCACTCTATACAGAAATCACTAAATAATGTTTACTTCATATCAATATTGTTAATTAACTCAAAATGAACATTGTCCAGATCAGATAATAATAAAAGTCCTTTGGCCCTGCATAGCTACTTCCATATCTATCAAAACCTTTAATTCCTAATACAATGAGGTTGTTACTGTACTTTCAAGTAAGATTACTAATTAGCATTTCGGTAATGGCAGAGTGAGACCAATAAAACTATTACCTTCTGCCAAAGATTTCTAGACAATCACTTTAAAGCCTATCCCTTCCTCTTTCTACTCCTTAGCCTTCAAGTATGGTATTCTTCCTCTCTCTCTAACACACACATACACATAGACCAGTGTTTTTCATTTCTCTAGATTTCGGTTTACTCTAATTCTCCTTATATTTCCTAATTATTAGAACGCATGACATTTTAAACACTAGCGACGGGTAACTTCTGAAAAGCGATCCTGTATGGATAAATATAGCATAGACCTCAGGCAATGAATCAAGGATACTGGAATGGTTCCAACCATGCTAAAGACTAACAAAGAACTCACCTGAGTAACTGCCTTAAAACTTAGTAGATAGAAGATTTCCTCTAACTACCAGGTCTATTTGTATTTCCTTGAAAGCAGGATGATATTTGTAAAATAGAAAGTTGTCTACAAAAGACTCAAACCTTTAATTTAGCAAGTTGCCATCGGTTACACCACAGAGATCCTGCACTGGAAATTATGCAAAAATTTAAATCATCACTTGATATTAATTTTCTAAAGTAACCATAGAGTAATAATACAGAACAGTAAAAGTTTACATAAGAATAAAAGCTTTGAATCAGCTGTTAATTATAGTGCTGATGAGAAGGATACAGGCTTTCCTAACAAGAATATACCATGATGTCATATGGTAGGTGTAAAAGAGTAATAATACAGTACAGTAACATTAAAAGTTTACATAAGAATATCAGCTTTGAATCAGCTGTTAATTACTGTGCCAATGGGAAAGATGCAGGTCTTCCTAAAAAGAGTATACTGTGATTGAGTACAATTAAAAATATTGAACTGACAAGTTACCAAGATTAAATATGAAAATAAGAAGTGAGAGACCAAACCAACAAGTATATATAAAAGTATCAGTATTACAAGCAAGAACAGAAACAATTACAACAAGCATAGAAGAAATCTAGAGGTAGGCTCCATTTCGCTCACCTTGAGAAGTTCCAATAGTGTGATCTCTGGCTGGAGCTCTGTTGTCCCCGGCCACTGATCGAACCCAGTCCATTTCATCTACACGCTCTCTTGGGCCAGGATTGGACCAACCACATTCATCTACTTCAAAGGTACAATCGCCATTGTTCCCAGCTGCAACCTGAGGAGCACCTGAAAAATATAATGATTATTACTATATTGTATCATCTAAAGAATGTTACAACGGATGTGTAAGATATTACGAACAAAATTAAAAATGAAATACAGTAATTTCCAGTATAATAGAGAAACCTATTGTGGTATGATATTAGTTATGAGTAATATTCACATTAAGCCTTTCTGATGACAAACTCAATCAAGCTACTTGGTTTTACACCACCACCAATAAAAAATTTCCTTTTCCAAAATTTAAATTAAAATTTATCCAAATTCTCCAACAATGTCCTTTATAACATAAATAATTTCATAGAAAGAGAATGCAGAGCTTTATGATCATGATAAGCTGGGATTTTTACATCACATTTCTGTTGTTTGGTAACATGCAATTTTATGAGAAAGAAAATGCGTTGAAGAGGAATCAAGATAAACATACTATTAAGAACAGTAATAATTTAAAACTGCAGATTATTAAAATGCTTGTGGAATAAAGAGGATAGGGATTTATTTTTTTTTACTTTATGACCAAAGAACGATGCGAAATAAGCCCCATGTTTTTGTCAGTGGATGCCATAGTCTCATTTTAACTGAACTTAAAGCAATGAAAAAGGACCAATAGTAGACAGCACCTGGTTTTAGAGATACCCCCACTTATACCATATTTCCACAGATCACTGGCTTGTCTTCATTCTCCAACTTGCCCCAGCTACATACCCTCTATCTCTGTTTTTCTTTATTTCTTTCTTTAGTGTATTTCCAAAATCTTATTTGAAATTATTCTAGCTTCTATTCCAAATCACCAATGAGGCAAATTTCAAAGCATGTTTACTGGATAAGGCTTTCCCGTTATCCTAAACATGTCATCCGAGCAGGGCTCTCCCCACTCATATGCCACTATACAATCTGTGATACACACGCACTCTCATGATGGACCGTTTTTCTGCGTCAAGATTGCCATATGACCAACTTCATAGCCAAGCTGAGGCAGTAATTTACAATGTGAACAGGTATTTCTTGGAGGAAAAGGCAAATAGAGAGAGAAGAATAATTTCAGAGCTACACCAACTCATACAGTATATAATGTAGGTATATATATATATATAGAGAGAGAGAGAGAGAGAGAGAGAGAGAGAGAGAGAGAGAGAGAGAGAGAGAGAGGGGGGGGGGAGTGGTTGGGGAGTATGCCAGTGAAAGGGGAAGTGGTTGGAGAATGTGCGGTGATTTGTGAAGACATGAAGACAAGTGAGTATAGAAGCATTAGTATGATGGAAAGAAATAAAGCAAGTAATTTTCCTATTTTAGGGTAACGTTTACATAACCCAGCCTCTGGAGATGAAAGCAATATGAACATAAAATGAATATAGCACTAAAAAAGTTTAAAATTCTGTATATGATGAGCATGGGCTAAGATACTATATTTTGTCTTAAGGTTTTCTAATTATTGGTTGTCTTTCAATGAGCAAACCAATCATAAAAAAGGGATTTTGACAAAGGAAAAATCTATTTCTGGGAGAGGGACCCGTGTCGCTCCGTGAAATGCTCCTTATAGCACCATTTGTAAGGTATAAATACTGCTAAATATACCAGAGAAAAAGTTGCATGGAATGCCAGGAATAAACCTCGCTTGCTCACCCTTATAGGGTGTCGGTATAGTAACTAGGGCGTGTTAGAACCACTACCAGAGGTCCCTTGCCCTTCCTCAATATCCCCCGATACTACGAGGTGCCGTTCTACATCCAACTACTACCCACCCCCTCCCCTACCACAATCCACGCTTCAGGCAATGCTGTAACCATAAGACTTACAATAGTATCTTAATTGAAAATGAACTTGCATGCTCATATGTTTCTTTAAATCTGACAATAAACTAAGTATCATAACAGTAACTCTGAAATAACTGTACCGTACTAAAATCAACTTACTTGGGCAAGCCCCTTGCACAATAGATATGTCATCGATTGCAATGTCTCCTAAGTTGTTGTTGCCAATGACACCTTCAAAAACAATCTGGAATATAAGAAACTCAAATCATGCTCAATGGCACTTGCATCTAGTGACATGATGACTTTAGCGAATAAATTCATTGGTACAACATAGCTTTAAGTCACATTTAACAATCTAATGAGTTTAAAATCACATATTTCAAAATTTTCCTAATACTGTGGCAATGTTTGTTGAATAAATAATATATATGTAGATAACTCAATAAATAAATAAATAAATAAATATATATATATATATATATATATATATATATATATATATGTATATATATATATATATATATATATATATATATATATGTATATATATATATATATATATATATATATATACATACATACATACATATACCAAGGCACTTCCCCCAATTTTGGGGGGTAGCCGACATCAACAAATGAAACAAAACAAAAAGGGGACCTTCTACTCTCTACATTCCTCCCAGCCTGACAATGGACTCAACCAAGTTCAGCTGGTACTGCTAGGGTGCCACAGCCCACCCTCCCACATTATCCACCACAGATGAAGCTTCATAATGCTGAATCCCCTACTGCTGCTACCTCCGTGGTCAGCTAAGGCACCGGAGGAAGCAGCAGGGCCTGCCGGAACTGCGTCACAATCGCTCGCCATTCATTCCTATTTCTAGCACGCTCTCTTGCCTCTCTCACATCTATCCTCCTATCACCCAGAGCTTTCTTCACTCCATCCATCCACCCAAACCTTGGCCTTCCTCTTGTACTTCTCCCATCAACTCTTGCATTCATCACCTTCTTTAGCAGACAGCCATTTTCCATTCTCTCAACA
This sequence comes from Palaemon carinicauda, assembly GCF_036898095.1. Classification (NCBI taxonomy): domain Eukaryota; kingdom Metazoa; phylum Arthropoda; class Malacostraca; order Decapoda; family Palaemonidae; genus Palaemon; species Palaemon carinicauda. Next base: position 120,436,630 of record NC_090729.1, read on the forward strand.
TGGCCAAACCACCTCAACACATTCATATCCACTCTGGCTGCTAACTCATTTCTTACACCCGTTCTCACTCTCACCACTTCGTTCCTAACCCTATCTACTCGAGATAAACCAGCCATACTCCTTAGGCACTTCATCTCAAACACATTTAATTTCTGTCTCTCCGTCACTTTCATTCCCCACAACTCCGATCCATACATCACAGTTGGTACAATCACTTTCTCATATAGAACTCTCTTTACATTCATGCCCAACCCTCTATTCTTTACTACTGAAGAAGTGTTTTAATTCTTTCATTCTACCTTGTTTTGAGTATTGTTCTCCTGTCTGGTCTTCAGCTGCTGATTCTCATCTTAATTTGTTGGACAGAAACTTACGGTCTATTAAATTTCTTATTCCTGATCTAGATATTAATCTCTGGCACCGTCGTTCAATTAGTTCATTATGTATGTTGCATAAGATTTTTCACAACTCTGACCATCCTTTACATTCAGATCTCCCTGGACAATTCTATCCTGTTCGTAATACTAGGCAGGCAGTTAATTCTAATAGCCAGGCCTTCTCCATCACGAGGCTCAATACTACGCAGTACTCTAGAAGTTTTATTCCATCTGTGACCAAGTTGTGGAATGATCTTCCTAATCGGGTGGTTGAATCAGTAGAACTTCAAAAGTTCAAAGTTGGAGCAAATGCTTTTTTGTTGACCAGGCAGACATAGTCTTTTTATAGTTTATTTATGACATATTTGTTTTTGATGATGTTGATAGTTTATTATATGACATGTCTGTTTTGACGTTTCTTATTTTAGAATGATTTATTGTTAATTTGTTCTCTTCATTTATTTATTTCCTTATTTCCTTTCCTCACTGGGCTATTTTTCCCTGTTGGAGCCCCTGGGCTTATAGCATCTTGCTTTTCCAACTAGGGTTGTAGCTTGAATAGTAATAATAATAATAATAATAATACTCCCTTAACTGGCCCCAACACTTTGCAACCTTCATTCACTCTCTGACGTACATCTGCTTCCACTCCACTATTTGCTGCAACAACACACTCCAAGTACTTAAACTGATCCACCTCCTCAAGTAACTCTCCATTCAACATGACATTCAACCTTGCACCACCTTCCCTTCTCGTACATCTCATAACCTTACTCTTCCCCACATTAACTCTCAACTTCCTTCTCTCACACACCCTTCCAAATTCTGTCACTATTCGGTCAAGCTTCTCTTCTGTGTCTGCAACCAGTACAGTATCATCCGCAAACAACAACTGATTTACCTCCCATTCATGGTCATTCTCGTCTACCAGTTTTAATCCTCATCCAAGCACTCGAGCATTCACCTCTCTCACCACTCCATCAACATAAATATATATATATATATATATATATATATATATATATATATATATATATATATATATATATATATATATATATATATATATATATATATATATATAGTATATATATATATATATATATATACAAATTACAAAATTTGAGAAATACTTGAACTCAGTCAAAATGTAAGTACAAACTATAATTCTTCCTAATATCAAAGAATACAGTTATTTGTTTATACATACATAAACCAAATCACTTCCCCCAATTTTGGGGGGTAGCCAACATCAACAAATGAAACAAAAACAAACTAGGGGACCTCTACTCTCTACATTCCTCCCAGCCTAACAAGGGACTCAACCGAGTTTAGCTGGTACTGCTAGGGTGCCACAGCCCACCCTCCCACATTATCCACCACAGATGAAGCTTCATAATGCTGAATCCCATACTGCTGCTACCTCCGCAGTCATCTAAGGCATCGGAGGAAACACCAGGGCCTAACGGAACTGCGTCACAATCGCTCGCCATTCCTTCCTATTTCTAGCACGCTCTCTTGCCTCTCTCACATCTATCCTCTTATCACCCAGAGCTTCCTTCACTCCATCCATCCACCCATACCTTGGCCTTCCTCTTGTACTTCTCCCATCAACTCTTGCATTCATCACCTTCTTTAGCAGACAGCCATTTTCCATTCTCTCAACATGGCCAAACCACCTCAACACATTCATATCCACTCTAGCTGCTAACTCATTTCTTACACCAGTTCTCACCCTCACCACTTCGTTCCTAACCCTATCTACTCAAGATACACCAGCCATACTCATTAGGCACTTCATCTCAAACACATTTAATTTCTGTCTCTCCGTCACTTTCATTCCCCACAACTCCGATCCATACATCACAGTTGGTACAATCACTTTCTCATATAGAACTCTCTTTACATTCATGCCCAACTCTCTATTTTTTACTACTCCCTTAACTGCCCCCAACACTTTGCAACCTTCATTCACTCTCTGACGTACATGTGCTTCCACTCTACCATTTGCTGCAACAACAGACCCCAAGTACTTAAACTGATCCACCTCCTCAAGTAACTCTCCATTCAACATGACATTCAACCTTGCATCACCTTCCCTTCTCGTACATCCCATAACCTTACTCTTACCCACATTAACTCTCAACTTCCTTCTATCACACACTCTTCCAAATTCTGTCACTAATCGGCCAAGCTTCTCTTCTGTGTCTGCAACCAGTACAGTATCATCCGCAAACAACAACTGATTTACCTCCCATTCATGGTCATTCTCGTCTACCAGTTTTAATCCTCGTCCAAGCACTCAAGCATTTACCTCTCTCACCACTCCATCAACATACAAGTTAAGGCCGATTCACACGACCCGTTTTCTTTCCGACAGGCTGGGTGGTGGCTAACCGCCGTTGAAATGTTTTACATTCACACGAGGAGTTCCGTATCCGTTCACCAGCGCGCGGTTTTTATTGTTTACTCAAGACTCTATCACGTTAGGACCGAGTAAATTACGATAATTTTGACACTATAAGATGTTGGTTGATAACTGTGTTGATAAAATAAGTTATGCAACTTCATAATGCTTTATACACCATGCCAAGAATATTAAAATTGCGATAAACTCACCTGTTTTATTTAATGCCTCTCCAGTCATTGTCCATATCTTTTATTTATGTAAATTATTTCTATACATCTTGTTTGCCATGTCAAACATCTCCTCATACCCTTGCAAAAGTTCAATTAACCTCTAATACATGGTGTCAACAACAAACTAACTAATTTCTATGACTCTATACTATGAGGAAAAGTCGGGGTTTTATGCCACGAAACGAACGGGAACGATACAGGTCCTCGTTCACACAAAACATCATCCACCCATTGGTTGGGACGGGTTGCTAACGTCCGTCAAACCGGACGAGGTTTCTTGGAAAGGAAGCCGAGCCGACTCGGACGGCTGACGTCCGAGGGCCGCCGTCAGCCTAACAGGTCGTGTGAACAGTTGCATTTGAATACACGCAAGAAAGCTAGACGCCGGTTAACCGACGGCCAGCCTGTCGGAAAGAAAACGGGTCATGTGAATCGGCCTTTGAACAACCACGGCGACATCACACATCCCTGTCTCAGCCCCACTCTCACCAGAAACCAATCACTCACTTCATTTCCTATCCTAACACATGCTTTACTACCTTAGTAGAAACTTTTCACTGCTTGCAACAACCTTCCACCAACTCCATATAACCTCATCACATTCCACATTGCTTCCCTATCAACTCTATCATACGCTTTCTCCAGATCCATAAACGCAACATACACCTCCTTACCTTTTGCTAAATATTTCTCGCATATCTGCATTACTGTAAAAATCTGATTCATACAACCCCTACTTCTTCTAAAACCACCCTGTACTTCTAAGATTGCATTCTCTGTTTTATCCTTAATCCTATTAATCATTACTCTACCATACACTTTTCCAACTACGCTTAACAAACTAATACCTCTTGAATTACAACACTCATGCACATCTCCCTTACCCTTATATAATGCTACAATACATGCACAAACCCAATCTACTGGTACCATCTCACCAACCATTCAATTACAGTCACACCCCTTTCCTTCAACATCTCAGCTCTCACACCATCCATACCAGACGCTTTTCCTACTCTCGTTTCATCTCATGCTCTCCTCACTTCATCTATTGTAATCTCTCTCTCATTCTCATCTCCTATCACTGGCACCTCAACACCTGCAACAGCAATTATATCTGCCTCCCTATTATCCTCAACATTCAGTAAACTTTCAAAATATAGTTTATAGTTGATATAATTAGTTAAGAAATCTTCTAAATGATATCTTTTGAGTGCCAGTACAGTAACTTGTTACTCGCAAAAGTATCATTAAGACAACAAACTTTAACAATTACTTTGACAAGACTGGTTCAATTTAACATGCACGGCATACTTTAAGGGCATGCATGTGAGATTCCATCATTGCAACCACATCTGAATAAAGTATATTGCCTTATTGAGCCAAGTAAATTACTTTTTACTTAATCAGTTTTAAATGAATTGCTTACCGTCAGAAATTTTCTTCAATTGCTTTGTACTTAATCAGTTTTAAACGAATTAATCATTCCTTGAAATTTTTCTTCAAAACCAATTCAGAATACCATTCCTAGTCAGATAATCTATTAAGGAATTACCAACATAAAAGAAATCATTTAATTCTTACAATTCATTTTGGATACAAACTTGAGATGAAATCTGACATTTAAGAAATACTGGCTGAAGACTCTATTGGTATCATGAGCCCAATCCCTTCAGCTACAATGAACTAATTTTCCCTTCAAAGAAAGGATGAAACCTGGCAAAATTTATGCTCTACCTTTCAAGGAACATATAAACTATGCATTCTTACCGTGTTTTATCAATAATTAATGTTTATGTGTCTACAAAGACAGTATTTTGTGGAATTATGAAAAACCTTAACAATATAAAGTTCAGAAAAATGCAAATGGCATAATAAATTCTGTACACAAGCTCAACACTTTTATCAAGAACACTAATAACAAAGTTCTGATAAAATCTTTGAGTGTAATTTTCTTTTAGGAGAGAACAAATTACTGTACAATGGTTGGAAAAGTATGCAAAAACGGAATTTTGTAAATACAAATTTATAAACTTCAATGGCTTAAGAATTTAAATCTTTCATGAGAAAAACTCAAGCAGTCACATATGTAATGATATCATCTCTCAATTTGCATACTTTATCAAACCCCTGATGCTGCTTATCAACAGAAAAAATGCACGAAAATACATCAAAGATAAAATATAAAATGCTATTACTTTCCTGAAAGTACTAAAACTTGCACATTATGAACCATCCAAACTCATTAAGAGGGACTGAACGCCCTTCAAAGATTGTTTAAATTATACAGTTTTGTACAATTCACAATATTGAAGATGCATCAATTGATTTCTATAAGCTTTGTTCATGAAAATGCATATTTCAGCAACACAACACACTTGACAGCTTTCAATGCATATAGTCTATTTAATTCCCTGCAGCTGTGTTACAGAATGTACTGCACATCCTAAGAAAACTTATGTCATACAACATGCACCTAGATTTCACATGGTCATGCAATGATCACAGAAATATCATTATCTGACCAACAATGAAACTCAAGGGAATTTATATAAACAAGACATAACTACTTTACTTAAATTTTATAGTCACAAAGATAAAATTGAATGTAAAATAACATGCAGTTAACAGTACAGTTATCATACAGACACTAAATTACCTGCATCCAAGTAAAGAAAATACTAATGAGAATGTGTGACATGAAAAATGGGACATGGTTAAGCTAATAAAAACATGCTTTGGCATGAAAAATTAAACACTACAATATTAAGCTCTTAAGTACAAAATATATGATAAAAGTGATAACAAATCAAAATGTGAAGTGAATTAAATGTAAAAAGAAATTTTTTTCTGCATTAAAGGTTTCACTAAAGTTGCTGCTTACATGGTCTGGTCTAAAGCTCTGTTGAAAGCTAAACTACAGTAATATGAACTAAATTCTCTTTCTCAGATGCAGGGAAGATAGGATGACCTGCAAGATAACTGTACCTTGAAGTTTGGAAGTTCAACTGAGTTTGGTGGTACCTTGAAGGGTGTGGGTGATGCAATGGGCACCTGTCCTTGGTACCAGGCATTACCAGCCTCCCCAGTTATACTCCAAATAACTTCATCCTCTTTGCTGTTGACGTCGTAAATAATGACTCGCAGTGATCCTATTCCATTTCCATACATGTGGGTCCAGAAGCGCATGCAGAGTGGACTGTCTGGATCTAGAATGAATGGAGAAATAAAGTTTTCTTTTATGAAGTTCATGCAAATCACTCCAGCTGTTCCTTAAATACACCACATTTACAGTGATGATTATCCAAACAACTTGACCTCAATACTTAAATCTATCATTTCGTACTTATCTCTCAGTAGAAGAAGCAATTAAGTGGAATCATTCAAATTCTATTTAACAAGCTTGCAGATTTCTTCATAAATTCTATTCTATTGAACCAAGCCAGAACTTAGTAACACCTGTTTGCCATCTTAATTTATGTGCCCTCATATTGTGTATGTATGTTTTATATTAATCTTTTTGATCATTACAATCATACATACACAACTATATTTGTAGATGCACATACTATATACACATATACTGCATTATTGTTATTTATATGAGGGTTTTTATGTGTATGTATTGTTGCATAGTATATATGAGTATACACTACAAAACAGTATTACTTACTGGTCCCTTGGAACTCCTGGCTCATCAGCCGTGCCCTGTCTCCAGGTCTTCTGGGATAGCTTGAGTCAATAAAAGCATATCCACCCATCATTCCATTGTTTGCAAATGAAGAACGATCTCTGGGTGGTCCGGTAGATGGGTTTAAACTACCACGGCTCTGTAAGCATTAGGATACGGTATCAAGACAGAGGCATGATGAAATACAGAAAGGAAGTGGGAAAAACAGAATTATTTGATATCAATCGACAGGCCAGGTGCTATGAATCAAAACTAGACTAACAAATATGGTAACAAGAAAATCTAATGAAGGAACTTTCAGCACAGCCTTAACTCTTAGTAACTGAAAATGTGATTTCCAGTTTCTTTTTTATACTGTATACAGTAGCTATGAAAGTAGAAGCTTTAACAAAATTTTGTGAAGGTGTTGGCAAATTAGAAATCTTTAGATCCCCTTCTTCGCGATATATTCAATATTTTGCAACTGTTCACAGACATTGGTATGTGCCATTTTTTAAAATCGAAGACATTTTTTTATGATCAACTCTCTTCAGAAAGGGAACAAATTTTTTTACATTAGGTCAACAAAAAAAAAAAAAGGACATACAGAACAGCTTTATAAAATGACTGGAGAAAGCATGAAATAAATGGAAACTCACCTGTGACCATTCAAAGTCATCCATTTCATCTTGGGTCCAGCCACAGGTGCCCCCTTCAAAAGTGCAAAATGCCCCACACATAGCAGATTCCGCAAAAGCTAGCTCATCAAGAGCAATATAACCTCGGAATCTCCTGCTTAGGTCATTAGCGTCTACAGGGATACCCTCAAATATTACCTGAAAGAGCAAACCATATCAACTTTTATAGCATCTTTTATTAAGGTCACTAGGAAATGTAATACTGCATCAGATTCTGAGAAAAAAACTGTATTTTTCAATTAAAACTACACTTCATACCAATGAATACTGTACTTTCAACACTTCATTAAATTGGTATATTGTGTGAAGTTCACATTAGTATTTTAATTATCATACTAATACAGTATACTGTACTAGTACATACTTAATGATGATGAAAGTTTGTTATATTTATCTGATTGATAATACAAAAAAATCCCATGAATTCCTGCAGCTTAAAGAAAGAAATATACAATATGTAAAATTGCTAACCATCTCACATATAACGTAACTGAAAAGGTAGATCAACATATTTTGATAGAAATCTACGCATGTAAGAAATAGTAAATAAAAAGATAATAAAATTTCCTATTTCTATAATAACATTGTTTCTTCTTTAGAAAATATGTTTGAATGACCCCCCTAAAATTTTTATTTTTCTTATATCCTTTCCCTTTGATAAAGAAATGCCCTTAAAAACTTGAAAATTCTAGCACTAAGTAATTAAGGCCACGCCATTCCCCTCTCTCCTTACGTACCCCTAACCAACCAACAATTCCTAAATGAAAGAGTCAATTAGGATTGCATGAGCTAACATAGAAGCTAGTACCTTGATGGGAGCTAATACTTTATATGATACCATCATTATGATAATCATGATATTTTAATTATAAAATAAATTTTTGAATATACTTACCCGGTGAATATATAATAGCTGACGCTCCGGCGGCTCGACAGAAAAACACAAAAACTCGCGAGCGATCGCTATGAAGGTTGCGGGTGTGCCCACCAGCGCCAACTATCGGCCAGATACCGCATATACATGTAAACAGCTCCAATTCTTCTCATCCCGCTGGGTCTCTATCGGGGAGGAAAGGGGGGCCTTTAATTTATATATTCACCGGGTAAGTATATTCAAAAATTTATTTTATAATTAAAATATCATTTTTAAATATCTAACTTAGCCGGTGAATATATAATAGCTGATTCACACCCATGGTGGTGGGTAGAGACCAGAGTTAATTAAGTTTACAGCGTATATGCTTAGAGTTTTTGACAGTTATATCATAACAAAACCCAAATATATATAGGTACCTGGTAAGGAAGTTGACTTAGACGATTACTCTGCCTTGTTAGTCTGTCTTCCTCACGAAGCCCAGCGATCCTCTTAGGATGCTGAAAGACTCCCAGGAGCTGAAGTATCAAGGGCTGCAACCCATACAACAGGACCTCATCAAACCCCTAATCTGAGCGCTCTCAAGAAATGACATTTGACCTCCCGCCAAATAAAAAAGGATGCGAAAGGCTTCTTAGCCTTCCGTACAACCCAATTAAAAAACATTTCAAGAGCAGATTAAAAGGATATTGGAATTAAGGGAATGTAGTGGTAGAACCCTTACCCACTACTGCACTCGCTGTAACGAATGGACCCAGTGTGTAGCAGTCCTCATAAAGAGTCTGGACATCTTTTAAGTAAAATGACGCGAATACCGACTTGCTTCTCCAAACGGTCGCGTCCATAATACTTCGCAGAGATCTGTTTTGCTTAAAGGCCACAGAAGTTGCTATAGCTCTTACTTCGTGCGTCTTAACCTTAAGCAAGCAACGCTCTTTTTCACTCAAGTGAGAATGAGCCTCTCGGATTAAAAATCTAATAAAATATGACAAAGCATTCTTTGACATAGGCAATGAAGGCTTTTTAACTGAGCACCACAAAGCCTTAGATCCACCTCGTAAGGATTTAGTCCGAGCTAAATAAAACTTCAGAGTTCTAACTGGACACAGCACTCTTTCAAGCTCGTTGCCTACGATCTCTGATAGGCAAGGTATATCAAATGACTTAGGCCAAGGACGAGAAGGCAGTTCATTTTTGGCCAAGAAAACCAAGCTGAAGTGAACATGTGGCTTTATCTGTAGAAAAGCCGATGTTCCTACTGAAGGCATGGATCTCACTGACCCTTTAAGCCGAAGCCAAGCACACTAAGAAAAGCGTCTTGAGGGTGAGATCCTTCAGGGAGGCTGAATGTAATGGCTCAAACCTGTCGGACATTAGGAACCTTAGGACCACGTCTAAGTTCCATCCAGGAGTTGCCATACGACGCTCCTTAGAGGTCTCGAAGGACTTAAGGAGATCTTGGAGATCTTGATTATTGGACAGATCTAAGCCTCTATGTCTGAACACAGACGCCAACATGCTCCTGTAGCCCTTAATAGTGGGCGCTGAGAGGGAGCGAACATTTCTCAGATGTAGGAGAAAGTCTGCAATTTGGGCTACAGAGGTACTGGAAGAGGAAATGGATGATGACTTGCACCAGTCTCTAAAGACTTCCCACTTTGACTGATAGACCTTGATGGTAGATGCTCTCCTAGCTCTCGCAATCGTTCTGGCTGCCTCCTTCGAAAATCCTCTAGCTCTTGAGAGTTTTTCGATAGTCTGAAGGCAGTCAGACGAAGCGCGGGGAGGCTTTGCTGAAGACTCCTTACGTGGCTGCCGTAAGAGATCCATCCTTAAAGGTAGACTCCTTGGAACGTCTACCAGCCATTGAAGTACCTCTGTTACTCACTCTCTCGCGGGCCAGAGTGGAGCAACCAATGTCAACCTGGTCCCTTCGTGAGAGGTGAACTTCTGCAGCACCTTGTCTAGGACCTTGAAAGGTGGAAAGGCATAAACGTCCAGGTGAGACCAGTCCAGCAGGAAAGCGTCTATGTGAGCTGCCTCTGGATCTGGAACTGGAAAGCAGTAAGTCGAGAGCCTCTTTGTCAGAGAGAGTAGCAAAAAGATCTATGGTGGGTAGACCCCATGTCATCCATAGCTTCTCGCACACAGTCTTATGCAACGTCCACTCCATGGAGAAGACTTGTCCTCTTCTGCTGAGGCCGTCCGCCAAGACATTCAATTCTGCACAAATCTCGCCAAAGGAGAGATGTTACTGCCTTAAAAGGAGTTCCTTTTGATCCGTGGATCAAAGAACCGAGCCTTCCAGACTGTCCAGTGGAGCTCCCTAACCCAAATCCGCTGCATCTGAAAACAACACATGGTTTGGGTTCTTGATCGCAAGAGAAAGACCTTCTCGAGGTCTGATGTTGCTGTCCCACCAAGTCAGACATGTCTAGACTGAGTTGGAGATTGGGAAAGAGATACTCACTAAGCCCTTCTCCTTGTTCCAATGTTTAGGTGAAATAGGAAAGGGCATAGGTTGAGTCTCGCCAGAGAGTGAACTACTCCACGAATGAAAGAGTTCCCACGAGGCAAGTTCAAACTCTTACAGAGCAACTGTTTTTCTCTTGCAAGTGAAGGACTTTTAACAGAGCTTGTTCCATTCTTGCGGGAGACGAAAAGGGTCGAAAAATCATACACAGTATCTCCATTCCCAAAAAAAGAATAGTCTGGGATGGGATACTGTAAGTTACGACTTCTCTACGTTCACTATGAGACCTAGCTCCTTGGTTAGGTCTAATGTCCATTAGAGGCTCTCCAGACAGCGATATAATGACGAACGCCCTGATTAGTCAGTCGTCAAAATAAAGGGAGGCTCTGAATCCTCAAAAAATGTAGAAAGCTTGCTACATTTTGCAAGGGCCTTGTAAAAACAAGAGGAGCAGGAATGAGGTCGGAGTACAGTGCTCGACAGTGGTACATTACTTTTCCGTCCACAAACCTCAGATGTAGTTGAAAGTTTGGATGAAGCGGGATGTGGAAGTATGCATCCTGAAGGTCTAGAGAGACCATCCAGTCGCCTTCCATTAATGCTGTCAAGACAGCTTGGTAGACTTCATCGTGAAGTTTGTCTTGACAATGAACACATTGAGCGCACTTGCATCTTACGTACTCCTGCAGTGAACGTGGCTGCCAGATCATTGGAGCCATCCCTGATAGTCTTGTTCCTGCAGAGAACGTGGCTGTCAGATTATTGGAGCCATCCCTGATAGCCTTGTTTATGCATGACATAATTGTACAGCAAAACTTCAAACGCTCGAAAAAACTCCTAACAGGAGATGGTCTAGCTCTGAAGCCGACCATAAAATCTTGGAGCGTCTCATGGCCAGGCGCCAGGGAGAGTCTATGAGGTTTGAGAAGTCTATCTGGGCAGAGGCAGGAACTCCCAAGCCGAGAACTTCTCCCGTGTCATACCAGACGCTCGCTCTATAAGCCAGTTTAAAAGGAGGGAAAGCAAAGGCTGTCTCCCCCAAACTCTTCCTGGTGATCAACCAGTCGCCTAGCAAACGTAAAGCTCTCTTAGAAGAGCGAGAGAGCACTAGCTTAGAAAACAACGGCTTCGAAGTAGCTAGGCCTAGTGTAAACTCTGACGTTTAGGCGAACGAGGAGCAGCAGTTACAAAATGATCCGGACAAAGATCCTTAAAAATCAGCATGATTTATTTAAAGTCCATAGAGGGCTGAGCAGCTTTAGGCTCCTCTCCGTCTGACAGAGTCCCCAAGGGAATATCAGTAGGAGGGGGATCAGCAACTTCCTCATCTGAAGGAACCTCGTCCGACAATTGCCGAGTCTCAAGCAAGGGAGAGACCTGCCGTGGTGGCAATGCTTGACAAGCAGAGTCCACACGCAAAGGAGCATCAGTAGCAGTCAAGGACGCTATGTCATGTAACTGCTTAAAGGACTGACCAGCAACAACAACAGGTGCGGGAGGACGCTCGACGTCAACTCGAGACTGCCTTGACTGCCTAGACTGAGCAGTCAAAACAACTCTTGACTGCGGTGCTTGACGCTCAACGTCAAAACAAGTCAACTTCGCTGGTTGGCGAACGTCCTGAACGTCAACAAGAGCATGCGGCAGCGGCTGAACGTCCACAAGCGGCTGAAAGTCAACACTGGACTGCATCGAGTGAGGCTCTACAAAACGTGACTGACGTGACTTTGTAACGTCAACGTCAACAGGACGAGCAAAGGCTCGTTTGGGCGGCTGACGGCCAGGATCTCGATCAGCTAAGCGGCGAGGATCATCGTGAACCCTCAGCAGAATAGTCCTCCATAAGAGAGGCAAGCTTATTCTGCATGTCTTGCAGTACAACCCATTTAGGATCGACGGGAATAGGTGCGGTAAGAGACGAGGGTAACGTCTGTGACTGCAAAACCTTGCCTACACTAAGACTCTCGGAGCCTGTGTTACGCTTCTGTTTAGGCGTCGAGCAGTCTTCCGATGACTGCACAGGGTCAGAGCTGTCCCAATGGCTACAACCAGGACGCTGGACCTGTCCTGAAGGGACTAACTTTCGCTTTAAGGGTCTCGAAACCTTGCTCTACGGTTTCTTACGCGATAAGCCTTCGGATGACGAGGAGAAAACCGTCTCGCTCGTCTTATGGTAGGGGCGGTCTTGACGAGACACGCCTGAAACCATAGAGGGAACGTCTGTTCGTTGGTTAAAGTCTCTCGAACCCATAAGTCCTACGACATTACTTCTCCCTGGGGCATGGGAGCTTGCAAGAGGTCTCGGACTAGGCGAACGACAGGCACGAACAGACGAACCCTCTGTCGCAACACTGATAACACTTTGCGCAATTATCACTTTATCACTACAATTTTCTGTTTTTGCACTTACTTCACTGAAATCGAATTTTTCAATAATTTCACATTAGGCATGGTTAAAAACTGATTTCTACCTGAAGCACGCAATTCTCCCCTACATCAAAAGGTTATAATTGCGAAATAAGTCGTATAATGTAAGCACATTAATACAAGCAAAAAACAGTAAACATATATATCGAATAAAACGGAAATATATAAAGATAAAAGGATCAGTGACTGGGGAGGAGACTAAACACTAGTTCATTCAAAACTACGTTTTCAATCTCTCACCGTACAGTGCCTTGGGACGAGAATAAAAACTAAAAACGTTTTATCCTTTCTCCCCGTACAGAGACTTGGGACGAGAGTAAAAAACTGACTCGAGAACAACGTTACTCGCTTGGGACGAGAATAAAGATCGGAACGTTCTCTCTTCCTCTCTCTCTCTCCGTCTCTCTCTTTCTCTCTCTCTCTTGATTTCACACCGAAGAGAAAAGCCCACTCACCTTTCGTCAATAAACAGGTTATTTGACCAAAGGAAAAAACTGAAAGGACTAAGAAATTGAAAATTAACAAGTTCCTTTAAATTAGTATTTAAAACATTTCAGTTTGAAAGAAGAATGAACAAAACGTCAAAATCGATTAACTCTTTCTGCAAAGTGAAACCGTGATTCTCTCTTTCTCTATCGTAACGATAGAGCGCAAACTGCGTAGCATAAATAAACCAAACGTTAGTTCATCTTTGAAACAGCACGAAGACTATTCAAAGAAAATCTTTCATAAAATATCTACTAAAAAATATTCATTTAATAACTCTTACAGAGCAAATGACTTAAACTTAACGAAAATAAAAGTTGAATGGGCTCAACGTTGTTTAACTTCGGTTTCCAAGTTAGGACCGCCTACTCTCGGACTAGGGGAGGAATAGGTAAGGCCGCATATAAACAAAACATTAAAATTCATATTGATGTTTAGTATAAATGGAAAGCTAATCGAAAAGGCCTAATAAAGGCGGGTGAGATATAAAATATATAGAGGAAAAATTATATTTTAATTATAAAATAAATTTTTGAATATACTTACCCGGTGAATATATAGCTGCAACTCTGTTGCTCGACAGACAAACTGTACAGAAAAAACTCGCCAGCGATCGCTATACAGGTTGCGGGTGTGCCCAACAGCGCCATCTGTCGGCCAGATACCAAGCTCTATGTAAACAAAGACTCAATTTTCTCCTCGTCCCACTGTGTCTCTATTGGGGAGGAAGGGAGGGTCATTTAATTTATATATTCACCGGGTAAGTATATTCAAAAATTTATTTTATAATTAAAATATCATTTTTAAATATTTAACTTAGCCGGTGAATATATAGCTGATTCACACCCAGGATGGTGGGTAGAGACCAGTAATATATGTTTACATTTTATGAGCTAAGAGTTTTTATTTCATTTTAGAAGTTATCAAAATAACAAAAACAAAATAAATAGGTACCTGGTAAGGAAGTCGACTTGAACGATTACTCTGCCTTATAAGTACGTCTTCCTTACGGAGCCTCGCGATCCTCTTAGGATGCTGATCGACCCCTAGGAGCTGAAGTATCAAGGGTTGCAACCCATACAACAGGACCTCATCAAACCCCTAATCTAGGCGCTCTCAAGAAATGACTTTGACCACCCGCCAAATCAACCAGGATGCGAAAGGCTTCTTAGCCTTCCGGACAACCCATAAAAACAACATTAAAAAACATTTCAAGAGAAAGATTAAAAGGATATGGAATTAGGGAATTGTAGTGGTTGAGCCCTCACCCACTACTGCACTCGCTGCTACGAACGGTCCCAGTGTGTAGCAGTCCTCGTAAAGAGACTGGACATCCTTTAGATAAAAAGACGCGAACACTGACTTGCTTCTCCAATAGGTTGCGTCCATTATACTTCGCAGAGATCTATTTTGCTTAAAGGCCACGGAAGTTGCAACAGCTCTAACTTCGTGCGTCTTCACCTTAAGCAAAGCTCGGTCTTCCTCACTCAGATGTGAATGAGCTTCTCGTATTAACAGTCTGATAAAGTATGATAAAGCATTCTTTGACATAGGCAAAGATGGTTTCTTAACTGAACACCATAAAGCTTCAGATTGGCCTCGTAAAGGTTTGGTACGCTTTAAATAGAACTTAAGAGCTCTCACAGGGCATAAGACTCTTTCTAGTTCCTTGCCTACAATCTCCGATAAGCTGGGAATATCGAAAGATTTAGGCCAAGGCCGAGAAGGCAGCACATTTTTGGCTAGAAAACCAAGTTGTAGCGAACAGGTGGCTTTTTCTGACGAAAATCCGATGTTCTTGCTGAAGGCATGAATCTCACTGACTCTTTTAGCTGAGGCTAAGCATACCAGGAAAAGAGTCTATAGATAGAGATCTTTCAGGGAGGCTGATTGTAGCGGCTCAAACCTGTCTGACATGAGGAATCTTAGTACCACGTCTAAATTCCAACCAGGGGTAGCCAAACGACGCTCCTTGGTGGTCTCAAAAGACTGAAGGAGGTCTTGAAGATCTTTATTGTTGGAAAGATCTAAGCCTCTATGCCGGAAGACCGATGCCAACATGCTTCTGTAGCCCTTGATAGTGGGAGCTGAAAGGGATCGTCCTTTTCTCAGGTAACAGAGAAAATCAGCTATTTGAGCTACAGAGGTACTGGTCGAGGATACAGAACTGACTTGCACCAGTCTCGGAAGACTTCCCACTTCGATTGGTAGACTCTAATGGTGGATGCTCTCCTTGCTCTAGCAATCGCACTGGCTGCCCCCTTCGAAAAGCCTCTAGCTCTCGAGAGTCTTTCGATAGACTGAAGGCAGTCAGACGAAGAGCGAGGAGGCTTGGTGTACCTTCTTTACGTGAGGCTGACGTAGAAGGTCCACCCTTAGAGGAAGACTTCTGGGAACGTCTACTAGCCATCGAAGTACCTCGGTGAACCATTCTCTCGCGGGCCAGAGGGGAGCAACTAACGTCAACCTTGTCCCTTCGTGAGAGGCGAACTTCTGCAGTACCTTGTTGACAATCTTGAACGGTGGGAATGCGTAGAGATCCAGATGTGACCAATCTAGGAGGAAGGCATCTATATGTATTGCTGCTGGGTCCGGGACTGGGGAGCAATAGATTGGAAGCCTCTTGGTCAGCGAGGTTGCAAAGAGATCTATGGTTGGTTGGCCCCAAGTGGCCCAAAGTCTCTTGCACACATCCTTGTGGAGGGTCCATTCTGTGTGAATTACTTGCCCTTTCCGACTGAGACAATCTGCTATGACATTCAAGTTGCCTAGGATGAACCTCGTTACTAGGGAGATGTCTTGACTTTTTGACCAGATGAGCAGGTCCCTTGTGATCTCGTACAACGTCAGTGAGTGGGTACCTCCTTGTTTGGAGATGTACGCCAAGGTCGTGGTGTTGTCTGAGTTTACTTCCACCACTTTGCCTCGAAGGAGAGACTTGAAGCTTTTCAAGGCCAGATGTACTGCCAACAGCTCCTTGCAGTTGATATGCATGCTCCTCTGACTCGAGTTCCACAGTCCTGAGCATTCCCGACCGTCTAGTGTCGCGCCCCAGCCCACATCCGATGCGTCCGAGAAGAGAACGTGGTTGGGAGTCTGAACAGCCAGGGGAAGACCCTCTCTAAGGTTGATATTGTCCTTCCACCAAGTCAGACAAGACTTTATCTTTTCGGAAATCAGGATCGAGACCGCTTCTAGCGTCTTGTCCTTTTTCCAGTGAAAAGCTAGATGGTATTGAAGAGGACGGAGGTGTAGTCTTCCTAGTGACACAAAATGTTCCACGGATGACAGCGTCCCTACCAGACTCATCCACAGCCTGACTGAGCAGCGTTCCTTCTTCAGCATCTTCTGGATGGATAGCAGGGCTTGATCTATTCTGGGGGCTGATCGTCTTGTTGTTCAGCAACGTCCTCATCAGATAGTTCCTCATCCGAAAACTGATGAGGAAACGGCAACGGAGTGGGCAACGTCTGGCTCGCTGAGTCCGGTCGCACTGATGCATGCGTGACGGAGCCGGACGCAACATCATGGAACTGCTGCACAGTCTGTGAACTGTCAACAACCATGGGTGCGCGAGGAAGCACAGCGTCCACCCGAGACTGTCTAGACCGTCTGGGTTGTGCAGTCAACACCATACCGGGTTGCTGAGGTTGACGCACTGCGTCAAAACAAGTCACCTCTGCTGGTTGTTGAACGTCCTGAACGTCAACAACCACCTCCGAGCGTCGCTTAACGTTAACGTGCGGCTGGCAACCCACACTGGGTCGCATCGGTGGAGGAACCACCTCAACTGGCAGACGCGAGAAGGTTACCTCAGTGTCAACAGGACGCACAACCGACCGGTTGGAAGGTTGTTGGCCAGAAGGTTCGGCAGCAACCTTCTCCGCATTAAAGTCCTCAATCAAGGACGCAAGGTTGGACTGCATGTCTTGCAGCAAAGCCCATTTAGGGTCTACGGGAGCAGGTGCGGCAACAGACGGGGTTAGCGACTGAGGCGGTACTGCTTTCCATCCCTGAAAGCCTTGTTTATGCATGACATAATTGTACAGCAACACTTCAAAGGCTCAAAAACAGCTGTGAAGTTGACCTGTAAAAAACTTGGAGCGTCTCCTGGCCAGGCGCCAGGGAGAGTCAACGAGATTTGAGAAGTCTATCTGGGCAGAGGCATGAACTCCCAAGCCGAGAACTTCTCTCGTGTCATATCAGACTCTCGCTCTATAAGCCAGTTTAAAAGAAGGGAAAGCAAAGGCTGTATCCCCCAAACTCCTCCTGGTGATAAACCAGTCGCCTAGCAAACGTAAAGCTCCCTAGGAGAGCGAGAGAGCACTAGCTTATAAACAACGGCTTCGAAGTAGCTAGGCCTAGTGTAAGCTCTGACGTTTAGGCGAACGAGGAGCAGCAGTTACAAAAAGATCCGGACAAAGATCCTTAAAAAAAAATCATCATGATTTAATTAAAGTCCATAGAGGGATAAGCAGCTTTAGGCTCCTCTCCATCTGACAGAGTCCTCAAGGGAATATCAGTAGGAGGGGGAACAGCAACTTCCTCATCTACAGGAACCTTGTCCGATAAAAGCCGAGTCTCAAGCAAGGGAGAGACCTACCGTGGTGGTAATGCTTTACAAGCAGAGTCCACACTCACTGGTGCATTAGTAGTGGACCAGGACGCAACGTCATGTAACTGCCTGACAGTCTGTGAACTGTCAACAACTGAACTGTCAACCACAACAGGTGCGTGAGGACGCACAGCGTACACTCGAGACTGCTTTGACTGCCTAGACTGAGCAGTCAAAACAACTCTAGAATGCGGAGGTTGACGCAAAGCGTCAAAACAAGTCAACTCCGATTGTTAGCGAACGTCTTGAACGTCAACAGGAGCATCAGCAAGTGGCCTAACGTCCAAATGCGGCTGAAAATCCACACGAGACCGCATCGAGTGTGGTTCTAAACAACCTGACTGACGTGACTTAGCTACGCCAACGTCAACAGGAAGCACAAAGGAACGTTAGGTTGGCTGAAAGCCAGGATATCGATGAGATAAACGGCTAGACTCAACGGACTAATCGGCAGAATAGTCTTCCATAAGGGAGGCAAGTATATTCTGCATGTCTTGCCGTACAACCCATTAAGGATCAACGGAAATGGTTGTGGTAAGAGACGAGGGTAACGTCTGTGACCGCAACACTTTGCCAACAAAAAAGACTCTCGGAGTCTGTGTACGCTTTTGTTAGGCGGCGAGCAGTTATCCGATGACTGCATAGGGTCAGAGCTGTCCTGATGGCTGTAACCAGGACGCTGGACCTGTCCTGAAAGGACTGACTTTCGCTTAAGGGCTTCGAAACCTTGTGACAGGTTTCTTATGCGAAAAGCCTTCGGATGACGAGGAGAAAAAACGTCTCTCTCGTCTTATGGTAGGGGAGATCTTGGTAAGATACACCCGATACCATAGAGGGAAACGTCTGTTCGTTGATCAAGGCCTCTCGAACCCATAAGTCGTTCGACATTACTTCTCCCCTGTTTGGGAGCTTGCAAGAGGTCCCGGACTAGGTGAACGACAGGCACGAACAGACGAACCCTCGGACGCAACATTGTAACACTTTGCGCAATATCACTTTACCACTTCAATTTTCTGTTTTGCACTTATTTCACTGAAATCGAAACTTTTACTGATTTCTACCTGAAGCACACAATTCTACCCTTCATCAAAAGGTAGTAATTGCGAAATCAGTCGTATAATGCAAGCTCATTAATACCACCAAAAAACAGAAAACATATTAAAATTCAGTGGCTGGGGAAGAGACTAAACACTAGATCATATAAACTACGTTTTCAATCTCTCACCGCACATAGCCTGGGGACGAGAATAAAAAACTAAAAACGTTTTATCCTTTCTCCCCGTACAGAGACTAGGGACGAGAGTAACTCGAGAACGTTACCCGCTTGAACGGAATGTTTTCTCTCCTCTCTCTCCCTCCGTCTCTATCTCTCTCTCTTTCTCTCTCGATTTCGCACCTAAGAGAAGAGCCCAATTACATTTCATCAAAAAAAACATGTTATTTGACCAAAGGAAAAAACTGAAAGGTTTATCAATTAAAAAGTTCCTTTAAAATAGAATTTAAAACATTTAAGCTTAGAAAGAATGAACAAAACGTCAGAATCGATTTACTCTTACTGCAAAGTGAAACCGTGATACACTCTCTCTCTATCGTAACGATAGAGCGCATGTTGAACGTCCTGAACGTCAACAACTGCGTAGCATAAATAAACTAAACGTTAGTTCATCTTTGAAAACAGTACGAACCACTATTCAAAGAAATTCTTTCATAAAATATTACATTTAAAAAGTTTTAAATCCTTAGCTCTTTAAAAGCTATTAACGATATAAAGGGCTCAACGTTGATTAACTTCGGTTTCCAAGTTAGGACCGCCTACTCTCAGGAAAGGTCGCATATAAACAAAACATTAAAATTTATTTTTTATGTTTATTATAAATGGAAAGTTAATCGAAGAGGAAAATCTATAATTAATTTATAATTACTAAAAGCCTAAACACACTTCCGTCTAAGGTAAGGTTCGGCCATTTAAAAGTCAAAGAAAGTCCCTACTCTCTTTGTCACCAAAAAAAAAAAAAAAAAAAATCTATCCAAAACGAGTTCAAGATTTTAGATGAAGATAAAACACCTGCACTGCGAAAGCTCAAACCAGAATATAGTACTTCACCAAAGATGATGGGAAAAACTCCAGGTTTCAACAGCGAGTAAAGTACGTCTTGTCGACACGTCGACAGAGAGAAAATTGAGTCTTTGTTTACATAGAGCTTGGTATCTGGCCGACAGATGGCGCTGTTGGGCACACCCGCAACCTGTATAGCGATCGCTGGCGAGTTTTTTCTGTACAGTTTGTCTGTCGAGCAACAGAGTTGCAGCTATATATTCACCGGCTAAGTTAAATATTTAAAATCTATAATTAACAACAACAATTTATAACGTGATAAGATAATTGCTAAAAGCCTAAAACACACTTCCGAATTAAGGGAAGGGTCGGCCATTTTGAAAAGTCAAAGAAAGTCCAAAAAACAATCCAAAGTAATCAACAATTAAATCTATCCAAAAAAGAGTTCAATAGTTTAAGTTGAAGATAAAACACCTGCACTGCGAAAGCTCAAACCAAAAGGTAGTACTTCACCAAGACTGTTGAAAAACTCCAGGTTAACAGCGAGTAATGGTACGTCTTGTCAATCAGACCGACAGAGAAGAATTGGAGCTGTTTACATGTATATGCGGTATCTGGCCGATAGTTGGCGCTGGTGGGCACACCCGCAACCTTCATAGCGATCGCTCGCGAGTTTTTGTGTTTTTCTGTCGAGCCGCCGGAGCGTCAGCTATTATATATTAACTGGCTAAGTTAAATATTTAAAATGTAACGTTATTAGAATATCTGAGCATAATTGTTTGGATATTTAATTTTACAAAAAATACACTTTGGGTGTAAAAAAATTAGCAATGGCAGTCATCAGGTATGGCACCATAAGCTCTTGTAAAACGGAAAAATTCAAGGTAGTAAAGTCTTTGCTTCCAGACAAAATGTAACCTCTCCTATAAGTCCTAATTTTTTGTCCAATCCAACAGGGTGATCTCATAATGATAAAAATTTAGTTACACCATATTTCTAGCCAGTCAGGGAAATGATATCAATATTTTCTAAATTACAAGAGATTTTTGCACATTTTCAATCCACAAAAAAGGCACAGTACATCATCTTTGCATTGAACTCCCCTATACATACTATGCTATTTACCTAACTGTTATAAGCATTCTGATCCAATGCCATAAAGGAATTAGGCAGGCAATCAAAAGGCAGAGATGGATAAGTAAAAACTACAAATCTAAAGAGCCTACAAAATAGAAACCTTGCTTCTTACACATATTGGTATCTGCATGCTGCCTTGTCAAGGCAATCTAGTTGGCTCTTTCCAAAGAATTCAATCATTGTCTATGATTGAAACTTCTCATTGAACTTCATTCTCGGTCCCTTTTTATTCTACTCTGCTCTTGCCTATTTTATACTAAGCTTCGTAATCTTGACGTTGCTATGTCTTTTGAAACACTCTTACCCCAACTATCTTAGAGCACATTAAGGTTTACCAAGATTTAAATCGCTAGAAGAACAGTAGAACAAAATAAAAATACAACAGAAAAAATTGACAAAGTAAAATTTTCACAAAAAAAAAATGTGCAGCCATGAAATGTGGATACAAATAATAACTAAAGAAATAACTATAGATATTGTTACAGTAATATACCATTATCCAAGGCGTGCCTGAAGTCCTAAGTTGGTTAAATGGGACAATAGCCATGATAAAAAGGGTGATATATTACTTAATACCCAGTTGTACAGGGAAAGTAAAATTATCTAAATCACATTCAAACCAGAGAAATATGAGAAAACTGTACTACCATGTATTGAAACAAAGAAACAAACACCATCAAACAAGATTTTTAATAATGTAGATCAAGGGTTTTGTTTAGTCTAAGGAATGCATGGAATTGATACTGTATCTGTAAAACAGGCATTCATATCTATGAGAGGAATGAATACTGTAGCATCACCAAAGCTTCTTTTCCAAGGAAAGGTGGAGAAATTGGTAAAAAAAAAAAATCCTGCCAATTTAAACAATCAAGTCTACTCTATGAAAAAGGGCAATACATGAATAAACAAAATGTTTATGCTCCAATTTTAACTTACAGCATGTGGGGCATCAAAAGTATAAACAACTTGGCCTTCCTTCCAAGTTCCCATGGTCATATCCCGTGCCTCCCAAAGAACAACATCACCACTGCCATCGTAATCAATCATCATATCAGCCACATCATCATCGCTCTTCATATCGGCTGGCATAGGATGAAGTAACACTCGGATCCTATTTGGGCTCAATCCAGAAATCGAGTACCTGTGACGAATAAGTGGTAATGACACAATCATTAACATACTATGATAGCCAAAGTTGAAAGGGAGGTATGGATGACAAATTGAAAAAAAAAATATTCCCAAGATCATCTTCAGTAATGAAAAATATTCCAACCATATGGAAAAAAACTATATCTTTCAGTGGCAATAGAGCTCCTAGGAGTGGTACTATTGTATTACTATCTTCAGGGGGCTTAACTGATAGCTTTAAAGAAACTAACAAACTGTATTATTTTGAATTAACATTCCTCTTTCAAAATTAAAAAAAGCTTGGTAAATAGGTGAAAAGACTATTATGAAAGTCCAAATATTAGGAAATCTAAATGATAAACATTTCGTACATTCCCACCACATGATTAATGAACTTCAGCAGTTGATGTTCAAAACAATTTCTGAATTTCAAATTGATCACTCTCAGATTTCTACTTTTGAAAAGAGGAAACTATTACCACAAGATATTCAGTGTTTGTGTATTATTTTACAATAAAAAAAAGATCATTTATGACCAAGTTTCATTGCTACCACAGAAAGCTATGGCTCTAACACATTGTATTTAACAAATGATAGCAGCTTAACCAGGCTGGTGGGTCACTTTTCTAGAATATTGCAAAGATGAAAAAATCAATTAGTTCTTAAGTATGAAATTGAAACTAAAGCTAGGCAAATAATGAAGTCGCTGAATAGCCATTGGGGAGACATCAAGAGCAAATAAACATTAAAAGACAAAGAGCAATGAAGCTGGAGGCCAAAGGTAATGTAAATAATATCTTTCCCTCCTACTCTATGCCACTCATGGATATTTTCATGCAGAATGCAATATCTACAGGGAATGGCAAGACAATCAATTAATATAATTAGTTTATACAGACAAAAAGTCTATCAGGTAACTACAGTATCAAAATCCATAGTCATTATGTAAGGATTTCTTATAATTCCCTCCTGAAAATCTACAATTGTTTGTTAAAAGTGAGTAAAATAAGTAAGTGGAGATATGTGGGCAAGACTTCCCGATCACAATCTAAATTTTCATTACAATTTGGCAATGATGAATTACTTAACAATCATTAGTTACTGATGAGAAAAAGTTAATAAAAACATTTTTATAGTGTAAGACTAGGTTGCTAGTATCAAGTGGTTTAATGACATTAATTAGTGACATTTCTATATTCCCATATGGTCACTACAAGAATTGTGCTTAGGTTTAGTGTGATTTGAGATGCCAAACACTAGATCAATCAGCTAGAATTTTGCAAAGATTGATTACAGCATTACCCTACCAGGTATCAATATGAAAAGTCTGCTTTTGTCTAACTGAAAATAAAACACATAATTATTCTACCACCACAATATGAACCATTTTTTCCAACTGCTCGTGAGAAGGAACAGCATTGCCAAAAGTATTTCTACTAAATCTCAGACATCCATGAGATAACTGGAACTTACCAGAACTTCACACACATGCCAGTGGAACCTGTTGATGACTGAACTGGTGACATTAGCATCGCAGATTCAAACGTGGGCCCTTGATTAGACTTTTTTGGAATTTGAGATGTTTCAAACATGGCATACCCACCTGTTGATTAAGAAAAATATTACATTCATGATTGAATTACCATTAATATCTTTTTGATTTATTACAAATCTAAATCCTAATCATTCATGAGATTCTTTTATTGAATTATTGTAAACATTTACAACTATGAATTTTAGTAAAACCTTAAAAATCAAATTAAACAAATTCTTTGAGAAATTATTTAAAGAACAGAGCTGATCAAATCACAAAAAGTTTCCAGAGAATTATCTCAAGCTAATTCAGCTAAACTCTAATTGGGATGGAAATAATCTTACATGTATGTAAGGTCTCTTTACAAAATATTAATAAATGAACATGAATACACATACTCACAGAAAATGTACCAGTTTTAGAAACAAGCAAATCGTCTACTTCACTAAAATATATTTCCAGAGAATTAGCTTCCCTTAAGTTAATTTAGCTAAACGCTAATTATGATGAAAATAATTTTACATATATGTAAGTTCTCTTTACAAAATAATAAATGAACATGGATGCACATAGACTGACAGAAAATGTGCAAGAGTTGTAAAAACAAGCAAATCGTCTACTTCACTAAAAAATAAATGTCTATCAATACTCGCCTAAGGCATCTCCGTAAGTGACATCATCTTTGGGTCCTCCCAACCAGTAGGCATTCCGACCAGCAGAAGCAATCCATTTCAGTTGAGTGACATTGAGATTAGTCCACTTGCAGAGGGATACATCCGGCATTGATCCAAAATCACACAATTCTGCCAAATTACAATTTAACTTAATAAAAATAATCATAATAAAATCCCTATTGACCATAAAACGCAAGAATAGACAGCTGGTTTTCAAAGTAAATTTTCAGTTCAACTTTAATTTATCCATGAGCACAATGTCATCTTTAACTCAAGACCAAGGGGGATATGGAATGCTTAAAAGATGTACTAGTTAAAATTAAGTTTTGTCCCTTACCAAATTCAAGATGATAAGCCTTTTCCTAAGTTATTAATAATATCAAAACTACGATTATACAATTTTAAGATAAAATCTAACACTTAGAAACCTCAAACAGTAATGTCATTTCCCATGAAATCAGCTGATTAATCTATAAACTTTTGACATTGAAGGAAGAAGATTCACAAATAAAAATTGCACACGAACAGGGAGAGAGGTTTTCAAACAATATCAGAGTAAAAGCTACATTTTCTTTGCTGAGGAACTGATGTTCAGCTCGAAGGTTGCCTATAAAAAGTATAAATCCACAACACATTCATATCTAGAAAAATTTTGCTTTTTGATAGGCTAAGCAATAAGAGCTGCACAGAATTTTAGGCCGAATTCAGTTTGCTTCAATCGTTGACCAAGCTCTGACCAGGTTCAAAAACCTTAATTGAATATGGAGGAGAACAGCTTGAATTTGGTTCTGGGGCAGACATTTCCAGTTATCCCTCTTCTGCATACAAATTCTCAGATCATGGTCCTCACCAAAAGCTCTCTCCATGCCGGTCCTTCACCCAACATCCATGAATCTTTACATGGGTTGGGTTGGGGAAGTCATATAAATGAGACCTGGGAGTATGTTTGGAATATGGTCCACTCAGTTCACAGTAATTCACATAAAAGTTTTTGAACTGATGGCAGCATTCCTGAACTCATTTATTTTGTTGATATCAACAAAATAAATGGGTTTTGAAGAAAGAGAAAACCCTATTTTTGGGGCAGGTGCTGTGTGATACCCAATGAATTTCATGTAAAGGGTACTACTGTACAGGGCATTGTATACATGATATTCCAAAGATGTATTGTCTCTTACCCTAGGGCTAGTGTATCAACAAGCAAGTTAGATTTAGTATATATATGGAATACCCAAGGGTTCCAGCTCTATTGAATCTGTCACAACATCTCAAGCGCTGAATTTGTCTTCTAACTGATAACCCATTACCCACAGAGAACCATTACTAATGCTGAAGACAGATTTTACCAGGCTTTTGATTGTACAGCAACTGTCTATTCTTATGTCCACCCGCCTTTACTAATTTAGGGAGATGGGAAGATCTAGGAGACCACAGAGCACTTTCCCAAAAATAGTGTCTCTAACATAATCACTACAAAAATGTTCTTGGATTTAAAAAAAAAAAAAAAAAAAAAAAAAAAAAAGTAACTCGGTTAAATACTGTACTTTCATATACAATTATCTATGTACATTCTGATACTTACATGGTAATCTAATCATTAAACTATATGTACAGCTATCAAATATTCATTAAACTATGCATACTGACATGAAAGGTTTATGAAACTATGTGAAAAGCCATGAAATATTCATTAAACTAAGCATACAGACATGAAATGTTCCTTAAACTATGTGTGCAGGCATGAAATGTTCATTGAACAATGCATACAGCCATTAAATACACACTAAACTGTGTAATGTTCATGATACTCAATAAAATGTTCATTATATCCAATGAAAAATTCACTGTATTCAATAAAATGTTCACTGTCCCCAAAGGAGAACTGTCATTTTGCCTTTTCAACAATAATTGTGAAGAGAATCTGGGTCTCACATGATGGTTTATTGAGGCTCTCTTGAATGGCCTCCTAAATAAGCACACTATCCTTAAATGGTTTCACATAACAGCCCTGTTTAGGACAATGTACAGTACCTCTAAAGTCTAAACAGCCAGTCAAAATTTCAAGAACAACTTGGCTAAACATCCAATCTTCCTTTGCTTTTTAATATTTGTTTTTCGATCAACAGTTGTTTATATCTCTTTGTTTATCTTCCAAAGACCTTGCTGTTGGCACTCATACAAGGCAGGTTATGCCTATCAAGGGCCTTGTATGAAGTAGGTACTACTAAAGGTTCTCTGTAGCATTCTTCTAATGTCCATCCATATCACTCCCAGATTTTTATTTTTCATCCATTTCATTTTACTTTTTCCAACCTAGCCGTCAAAATTTTATAACTAGGATTCTAGAAACATTAATGTGTAAGAAAAACAGAATAAAAGGAAATTTTAATCCTTACTTTCAATTCCTTATTTCTACGACTTATAATACTAATTTAAAACCTTTAGTTGCCTTCAAAACCCACGTTGGTCAGTTTTTTAAAAGAAACTCATCGTATTACTAATGTTTTTTTTACAACCAACATTAGAAAATATTTAAATCTCTGAGTTTGTATTACTATCTAGTGAATAAAGAAAGTTTTTAAGCAACTTTCTCAATTCTATGAATAGAACATGTTTAATAATTATAATTTGAATAATTTTCCTTGTCTTTGTAAATGTGCCTAGAACTCTGGCACATACAACACTCTGTCTCTGGCATCAAGAATTTTCAGAACAATTGGTGATCAGCTAGCTCAACTTTTAGTGAGATTAACTATATCCCGAGAGAAGGAGTCCAATCCTTAAAGTAAAGTAATTGCCAGTTACCAGTCATCCAAAAATAAACTGTTTACTTTATATCTGTTAGCTACTTCAAAGCACAAACAGAAGTCTCTCATGGAATATTCCAACAGTCTAACTTTAAAGGGCTAAAGAAACCAGAAACCATTATAGTTCTAATGAGTTATTAGCTAAATACTATATGAGAAAACCTAGGGTTACAGCACACCAGACAGAAACAAGGCATCTATCCACTGTTTCTTATAAAACTAACTTATGCCAAAGTTTTATTTCATTCTGTAAACATAAAATAATAGTATTGCCAATTTCATAGAAGACAAGTAGAACTATTTGTTTGGTGAAGAATTTCAAATTCTGTTTCTGGGCTTTTACCGGTACAATACATACTTGTTCTATTAATTGAATTTTCTCTTTGTATTAAATAACTGCACTGTACTATAGGCTGGCAGCTGGTTATGTTGAACAAGCTGTTATTAATTCATGATAACTGTATAAGGTAAATTAAAAGCTTGAAATAGAAACGACTGGTGAAATCAAACCGAGGCTCTTTTCCTCAATAGGCGTAGGAGATGAGGATGATGATGTATAAGGTGATACCCTTAACAATGTTCTATAGCTTCTTAAAATATCTAGAGCAACAATCCATAGATAGGGGTGTTGGGTTGTTCAGTGTCATAAATATGTAAAGGAGATAACAAATGTGCCTTCATTACTGCATCTTAAAATACAGTCACTATGAACTTACATGTAGAATTATGTTATTTTCATTAGTAAAATAAATTTTTGAATATACTTACCCGGTGATCATATAGCTGTCAGCTCTGCTGCCCGACAGAAAAACCTAAGGACAAAATACGCCAGCGATCGCTATACAGGTGGGGGTGTACATCAACTGCGCCATCTGTCGAGCAGGTACTCAAGTACTCCATGTCAACACAGAACCAATTTTCTCCTCGGCCCACTGGGTCTCTATTGGGGAGGAAGGGAGGGTCCTTTAATCTATGATCACCGGGTAAGTATATTCAAAAATTTATTTTACTAATGAAAATAACATTTTTCAATATTAAACTTAGCCGGTGATCATATAGCTGATTCACACCCAGGGGGGTGGGTAGAGACCAGCATAACATGTTGACATTATATTGAGCTAAGTATTTTGTATTTCATTTTAGCAGTTATTCAAAATAACAAACATAAAATAAATAAGTACCTGGTAAGGAAGTCGACTTGAACAATTACTCTGCCTTTTTAAGTACGTCTTCCTTACTGAGCCTCGCGATCCTCATAGGATGCTGAGCGACTCCTAGGAGCTGAAGTATGAAGGGTTGCAACCCATACTAAAGGACCTCGTCAAAACCTCTAATCTAGGCGCTTCTCAAGAAATGACTTTGACCACCCGCCAAATCAAGTAGGATGCGAAAGGCTTCTTAGCCTTCCGGACAACCCAAAAACAATAATAAAACATTTCAAGAGAAAGATTAAAAAAGGTTATGGAATTAGGGAATTGTAGTGGTTGAGCCCTCACCCACTACTGCATTCATTGCTACGAATGGTCCCAGAGTGTAGCAGTTCTCGTAAAGAGACTGGACATTCTTAAGATAAAGAGACGCGAACACTGATTTGCTTTTCCAATAGGTTGCGTCGAATATACTTTGCAGAGATCTAATTTGATTAAAGGCCACGGAAGTTGCGACAGCTCTAACTTCGTGTGTCCTTACCTTCAGCAAAGCTTGGTCTTCCTCATTCAGATGGGAATGAGCTTCTCGTATTAACAGTCTGATAAAATAGGATAAAGCATTCTTTGACATAGGCAAAGATGGATTCTTAACTGAACACCATAAAGCTTCAGACGGGCCTCGTAAAGGTTTTTAAATAGAACTTAAGAGCTCTTACAGGACATAAGACTCTTTCTAGTTCATTTCCAACCATACGATAAGTTTGGAATATCGAACGATATTGGTCAAGGCCGAGAAGGCAGCTCGTGTTTGGCTAGAAAACCAAGTTGTAGAAAATGTAGCCGTTTCGGATGAGAATCCGATGTTCTTGCTGAAGGTATGAATCTCACTGACTCTTTTAGCTGTGGCTAAGCATATCAGGAAAAGAGTCTTAAAGGTGAGATCTTTCAGGGAGGCTGATTGTAGCGGTTCGAACCTGTCTGACATAAGGAATCTTAGTACCACGTCTAAATTCCAACCAGGTGTAACCAAACGACGCTCCTTCGTGGTCTCAAAAGACTTAAGGAGGTCCTGTAGATCTTTATTGTTGGAAAGATCTAAGCCTCTGTGACGGAAGACTGATGCCAACATGCTTCCGTAACCCTTGATAGTGGGAGCTGAAAGAGATCGTTCTTTCCTCAGATATAAGAGAAAGTCAGCTATTTGAGTTACAGAGGTACTGGTCGAGGATACGGATACTGATTTGCACCAGTTTCGGAAGATTTCCCACTTCGATTGGTAGACTCTAAGGGTGGATGTTCTCCTTGCTCTAGCAATCGCTCTGGTTGCCTCCTTCGAAAAGCCTCTAGCTCTCGAGAGTCTTTCGATAGTCTGAAGGCAGTCAGACGAAGAGTGTGGAGGCCTTGGTGTACCTTCTTTACGCGTGGCTGACGTAGAAGGTCCACCCTTAGGGGAAGTGTTCTGGGAACGTCTACTAGCCATCGAAGTACCTCGGTGAGCCATTCTCTCGCGGGCCAGAGGGAAGCAACTAGCGTCAACCTTGTCCCTTCGTGAGAGGCGAACTTCTGCAGTACCTTGTTGACAATCTTGAACGGAGGGAATGCATATAGATCTAGATGTGACCAATCTAGTAGAAAGGCATCTATATGAACTGCTGCTGGGTCCGGGATTGGTGAGCAAAATATTGGGAGCCTCTTGGTCATCGAGGTTGCGAAGAGATCTATGGTTGGCTGGCCCCAGGTGGCCCAAAGTCTCTTGCATACATCCTTGTGGAGGGTCCATTCTGTTGGAATTATTTGTCCCTTCCGATTGAGACAATCTGCCATGACATTCAAGTTGTCTTGGATGAACCTCGTTACTAGTGAAAAGTCTAGACCTTTTGACCAGGTGAGGAGGTCCCTTGCGATCTCGTACAATGTCAGAGAGTAGGACCCTCCTTGCTTGGAGATGTACGCCAAAGCCGTGGTGTTGTCCGAGTTCACCTCCACCACTTTGCCTTGAAGGAGAGACCTGAAGCTTTTCCAGGTCAGACGTACTGCCAGTAGCTTCTTGCAGTTGAAATGCATTGTTCTTTGACTCGAGTTCCATAATCCCGAGCATTCCCTACCGTCTAATGTCGCACCCCAGCCTACGTCCGATGCGTCCGAGAAGAGAACGTGGTTGGGAGTCTGAACAGTCAGGGGAAGACCCTCTCTAAGGTTGATATAGTCCTTTCACCAAGTCAGACCAGACTTTATCTTTCCGGAAACCGGGATCGAGACCGCTTCTAGCGTCTTGTCCTTTTCCAGTGAAAAGCTAGATGGTATAGAAGAGGACGGAGGTGTAGTCTTCCTAGTGACACAAATTGATCCACGGATGACAGTGTCCCTACCAGACTCATCCACAGCCTGACTGGGCAGCGTTCCTTCTTCAGCATCTTCTGGATGGATAGCAGGGCTGGGGGTTGATCGTCTTGTTCAGCAACGTCCTCATCAGAGGGTTCCTCATCCGAAACTGATGAGGAAACGGCAACGGAGTGGGCAACGTCTGACTCGCTGAATCCGGTCGCACTGGTGGATGCGTGACGGAGCCGGACGCAATATCATGGCACTGCTGCACAGTCTGTGAACTGTCAACAACCATGGGTGCGCGAGGAAGTACAGCGTCAACCAGAAACTGTCTAGACTGTCTGGGTTGTGCAGTCAACACCCTACCGGGTTGCTGAGGCTGACGCACTGCGTCACAACAAGTCACCTCTGCTGGTTGTTGAACGTCTTCCTAGTGACACACTGAACGTCAACAACCACCTCCGAGCGTCGCTTAACGTCAACGTGCGACTGGCAACCCACACTGGGTCGCATCGGTGGAGGAACCACCTCAACTGGCAGACGCGAGTAGGATACCTCAGCGTCAACAGGGCGCACAACCAACCGGTTGGAAGGTTGTTGGCCAGAAGGTTCTTCTCCATATTTAAGTCCTCTATCAAGGACACAAGCTTGGACTGCATGTCTTGCAGCAAAGCCCATTTAGGGTCTACGGGAGCAGGTGTGGCAACAGACGGGGTTAGCGACTGAGGCGGAACCATTTACCATCCCTGGAAGCCTTGTTATGTGTGACATAATAGTACAGCAAAACTTCAAAGGCTCGACAAAAGTTGAGAAGTTGACCTGTAAACAACTTGGAGCGTCTCCTGGCTAGGCGCCAGGGCGAGTCTACCAGAATTGAGAAGTCTATCTGGGCAGAGGCATGAACTCCCAAGCCGAGAACTTCTCTCATGTCCTATCAGACTCTCGCTCTATAAGCCAGTTTAAAAGAAGGGAAATCAAAGGCTGTATCCCTAAAACTCCTCCTGGTGCAAAAACCAGTCGCCTAGCCAACATAACGCTCTCTAGGAGAGCGAGAGAGCACTAGCTTAACAACAACGGCTTCGAAGTAGCTAGGCCTAGTGTAAGTTCTGACGTTAGGCGAACGAGGAGCAGCAGTTACAAGATCCGGACGAAGATCCTTAAAAAAAATCATCATGATTTAATTAAAGTCCATAGGAGGCTAAGCAGCTTAAGGCTCCTCTCCAAATGACAGAGTCCTCAAAGGAATATCAGTAGGAGGGAGAACAGCACTTTCTCATCTACAGGAACCTTGTCCGAGAAAAGCTAGGTTATCTCAGTGAGGGTCTCACTGGTGCATTAGCAGCAGACCAGAAGGCAACGTTATGTAACTGCTTGACAGTCTGCGAACTGTCAAAAACTGAACTGTCAACCACAACAGGTGCGTGAGGACATACAGCACTGGTGCATTAGTAGCAGACCAGAAGGCAACGTCATGTAACTGCTTGACAGTCTGTGAACTGTCAACAACTGAACTGTCAACCACAACAGGTGCGTGAGGACATACAGTGTTCACTCGAGACTGCTTTGACTGTCTATACTGAGCAGTCAAAACAACTCTAGAATGCGGAGGTTGACGCACCGCGTCAAAACAAAACAACTTAGGTTGTTGTTGTAACTCGCGAACGTCAACGGAGGGTTCCGTGCGTCTGTGAACGTCAACGTGCGGCTGGTAGGGTACACTGCGCATGGGTGATGGAACTTCTCACAGCCGGAGTGCGGGAGCAGGTAGCGTCAGCGTCTACTGTACGCACAACCGTGGTTGGTTGTAGGCTAACGGGTGCAGCGTCAACCTTCTCCGCACGATACTCCTGCATAAAAGATGCTAACTGTGTCTGCATAGACTGTAGCAAAGACCACTTAGGGTCTACAGCAGCAGGTGCGGCAACAGACGGTGTTACTGCCTGTTGCGGTACCGCTTTGCCTCTCTGTGGAGGTGAGCAGTCGTCGGAAGACTGCAGTGAATCCGAACTGACCCAGTGGCTACAACTGGGCCGTTGGACTTGCGCGGAAGGGACCGACTTGCGCTTAATAAGCTGCGAGACCTTGGTCCATGGTTTCTTACGAGAAACCTCTTCCGCAGACGAGAAGTAAATGGGCTCTCTCGTCTTTGTGTGGGTGGGGCGATCTTGGGTAGATACGCCCGAAACCACGGAGGGAAACGTCTGTTCGTTGATCAAGGCCTGACGAACCCATAAGTCGTTCGACATTACTTCTCCCCTGGGCTTGGGAGCTTGTAAGAGGTCCCGGACTAGGTGAACGACAGGCACGAACAGACGAACCCTCGGACGCAACACTGTAACACTTTGCGCATATCACTTTATCACTTCGATTTTCTGTTTTGCACTTATTTCACTGAAATCGAAACTTTTACTGATTTCTACCTGAAACACGCAATTCTACCCTTCATTAAAAGGTAGTAATTGCGAAAACAGTCGTATAATGCAGCTCATTAATACTAGCAAAAACAGAAAACATATATAAAGATAAAGAATTCAGTGGCTGGGAAAGAGACTAAACACTAGTTCAAATAAACTACGTTTACAATCTCTCACCGCACATAGCCTGGGGACAAGAATAAAACCCTAGAAACGTTTTACCTTCTTCCCCGTACAGCGACTAGGGAGGAGAGAAACACGAGAACAACGTTACCCGCTTGAACGGAACGTTTTTTCTCCTCTCTCTCCCTCCGTCTCTATCTCTCTCTCTCTTACTCTCTTGATTTCGCACCTGAGAGAAGAGCCCAATTATATATCGTCAAAACATGTTATTTGGCTAAAGGAAAAAAACTGAAAGGTTTTCCAAATAAAAAGTTCCTTTAATTTAGAATTTAAACCATTTAAGCTAAGAAAGAATGAACGAAACGTCAGAATCGATTTACTCTTACTGCAAAGTGAAACCGTGATACACTCTCTCTCTATCGTAACGATAGAGCGCATGTTGAACGTCCTGAACGTCAACAACTGCGTAGTCTAAAAAACTAAACGTTAGTTCATCTTTGAAAACAGTACGAGACTGTCAAAGAAATTCTTTCATAAAACATTAAATTTAAAAAGTTTTAAATTCTTTAAAGGCTAAATACGATATAACGGGCTCAACGTTGATTAACTTCGGTTCCAAGTTAGGACCGCCTAATATCAGGAAAGGTCGCATATAAACAAAACATAAAAAATTATTTTTATATGTTTATAATAAATGGAAAGTTAATCGAAGAGGCCTAATAAAGGCGGAGAGATATAAAATATATAGATCTATAACGTGTTAAGCAAAATTACTAAAAAACCTAAACACACTTCCGTCTAAGGGAAGGGTCGGCCATTTAAAAGTGAAAGAGAGTCCATACTCTCTTTGTCACCATAATTAAATCAATCCAAAACGAGTTCAAGTTTTGAGATGAAGATAAAACCCCTGCATAGCGAAAGCTCAAAACTAGAATAGTGTACTTCACCAAATAGTTGTGAAAACAAATCCAGTTAGTAACAGCGTATTTAGTAGGTCTTGCCAGTGGCACGGCAGAGAGAAAATTGGTTCTGTGTTGACATGGAGTACTTGAGTACCTGCTCGACAGATGGCGCAGTTGATGTACACCCCCACCTGTATAGCGATCGCTGGCGTATTTTGTCCTTAGGTTTTTCTGTCGGGCAGCAGAGCTGACAGCTATATGATCACCGGCTAAGTTTAATATTGAAAAACAAATTTTACACTACAGTATTGTAGAGATGACTCTGGTTTGCAAAGAGGATAAGGGACAAGCAAGTAACTTTCATGAAATTCAACTAGATAAAATAATAGTTCAGAATCATGTAATGGATTGCCATTTACAAAGACAAGGACAAAGTTCTAAGTAAAACTATGTATTCTAGATAGACTTACAGTTCTAGAGACACAGCTATAGAAATAAAGACTACAATAAAAGCTATTCACTCAAAACATTTATCACAATAAGGTTTCAATTGTTGGTTTGTAATGTAAAAAAAGTAGTTAACGGTACAGTATATGTTCAATGGAGAAGTATATATATATATTATAAAATTCTTCATTTAAATCCTAATATTCATATACTTACAGACTTACTTTATGAATGGTTATAAGATCAATAAAGTAACAATGCATGGGATAAGCAAGCAAAAATTAATTACAAGCATAAAGGATTCTACAGAAAGCCATGCAATGCAGGTTCCAAGACTCGTCAGTCTTGCAAGTCCCAGCTTGGCGTTCCATGTCTCAGAAATAAAAAAAGTTCTCAAAGCTTTTATCTTTGACAAGCTTTCTTGTTCATAAGAAATTAAGCATTGTTATAAGTCATGATGTCACTGTGAAGCCACATATGAAGATTCCACAGTGAAAGCGAAAGTCAAAAGATAATTTTCTAACTTCATCAACTACTGCTTATTCCTAAAAGGAACTACCTCTAAAAGCAAGAAAGTAAAAGCAGTCTTTTTTTGCTCAAGCTCTTAAGCTAATGGGCTCATAGACACCTTTCCACCCAAAAGTCTATTTTTTGAAGAAGAGTGAATGCCGAAGAAGCGTTGCCATTCCTTTCTATCCCTTGATCTAGGGTCTGCACTACCTTCAGCTGGTGGCTCGCCGTCCAGTTGGCGGTTATCAGGCTGAGCAGTTGGTATCACCCTCTCTGCCTCTGGTTCAGGAGGTTTGGTTTGCCTCTCAGTAGTGAGAGGTGCTTCAGTTGGTACTTTAGGCTCTGGTATTGGCGGCAGAGTTGGAGACAATGAAGGATCTAGCTCTAATGGCGGAGGGATATCTAAGGATCCTCCACTGGATGGGGCACCGGGGATGGCACTCGCATCTTTACGTTGATATTTCATTGCCATTCAGAGAGCAGAGTTAAAATAAAATGTGAATATCACAGCCTTTCTTTTATGGAAGTAGCAGTAGTTGCTCTGATATTGATCAGGAATCTGAAGAGCCTTTATTCGGATCCAATTTATTTATATAATGTTAAAAATCGTGTGATACACAAACACTTTGGCATTAAACATTTGGCCACATTGCAAGATTCACATATGAAAATTTAATATTATATAGGTATAACTTGCAATTCTTAAGATAGAGTAACTACGTTTTTATCTTAAAACTTGGTTTTAAAAAGTAAATTTTAACATAACATAGGATATAACAATACCAATCCAGTTATCAACAATTTACCACAAACTAACATGACACGTAACCTTAAGAATGTTCCGCAAACATCCAACATACAGCAATAGCTTGAGTATCAATAAAGAACAGAACAGACACAACAGAAACTTGGAAAATATTTAAGCAGTTCATAAATTTAATTTCATTCAGAGATGTCATGATTGACTATACGCATTTTCACAAAATTTGCAATACCTTGATTTTGTATAGATGTCGAACGTTTAATGCCAATTGCGTTCAAAGCTACATATCTATAGTTTAAGATTTTATGCTATTTCAAAGAAAATGAGTTTAGCATACATTCCTTTTAATTAATGGAAGCATTATAATAAATTATATAATGCTAAGCATTTAATCATCTCAAGTGGGAAAATAAATTCAAATAGTTAAAATTTATAAAACATGGCCTGAAATAAAAGGACACAAAATGCATCACAAACTGCATAAAAAGCAAATAAACACTACAATAAGCAGATTCATAACTTGTATGAGCAGTTTCAAAATAGTTTACTACAACACAGCAGGGCATCATCAAATTACAAAAAAAAAAACAAAAAAAAAAAAAAAGAGGGACATAGACACAGCAATACCTAAAAAAGAATCAGACAAAATAAATATCAAACTACTTCATATTAACCACCTTTCACAAGTCACTAAAATCTCATATGAGATATTCTAATGATAACCACAATTGATAGACTCAATATCAGCAGTTTCTTTCTTTCATTTCAGATGCTCTTTTGAAAGTACAGTATATCAGAAAGATTCATATAAAACAAGAATGAAATCATGGATTTGTTACCTTCATCAGTAGCAGCAGCTTCCTGGCGTTTATGTCTGACCAGCACAGAATCCTTCTCTGCCTCTTCATTTGTGGCTTCCTTTTCAGCATGGTCCTCCTGCAAGAAAATTTACGTCATAAGAATCATAATTTGGATAAAATTATCCTTCACTGCACTATTTTGAGTTTTTATAAGAACTAAATCAGTTTATATATTATTATTACCATTATTATTATTACTAGCTAAGCTACAACCCTAGTTGGATAAGCAGGAAAATATATGCCCAAAGGTTTCAACACGGATAAATAGCCCAGTGAGGAAAGGAAATAAGGAAATAAATAAACTATATGAGAAGTAATGATCAATTAGAAAAATATTCTAAGAAAAGTAACAACATTCAAACCAATCATTCATATATATGCTATAAAAAGAGACTTATGTCAGCCTATTCAACATTAAAACATTTGCTTAAAGTTTGAACTTTTGAAGATCTACTGATTCAACTACCCGATTAAGAAGATCATTCCACAACTTGGTCACAGCTGATATAAAACTTCTAGAATACTGTGTAGTATTGAGCCTCATGATGGAGAAGGCCTGACTATTAGAATTAACTGCATACTTGGTATTACGAACAGGGTGGTACCGTCCGGCAAGATCTGAATGTAAAGGATGGTCAGAATTATGAAAAATCTTATGTAACATATATAACGAACTAATTGACCGACAGTTCCAGCTAAAGACAAACAGGAGAACAATACTCGAAACAAGGTAGAATGAAAGAATTGAAACACTTCTACAGAATCGATTGATCGCTGAAAATCTTACAAGATTTCCCAATAAGCCAAATTTTTGTGCAGTTGAAGAAGACACATCCATAATGTGTTTCTCAAAGTAAATTTGCTGTCGAGAATCACATAAAATTTCAAGTCATGCAGATAAAAAAAAAAACATTATCAATGCAGAGATCCGGATGTTGAGGAGCCACTGTCCTACTCACAACCATACTTTGAGTTTTGTTAGGATTCAACTTCATGCATCATAATTTGTACCATCCACTAATTTTAGCTAGATCTTTACTAAGGGATTCAGCAAACCTAGATCTACAATCAGGAGATGGATTTGATACAAAGAAAGTAGCATCATCTGCATATGCAACGAGCTTGTTTTCTATGCCAAACCACATGTCATATGTATATAGTATGAAATGTAATGGGCCAAGAACAAAACCCTGAGGAACACTAGATATCACATTTCTACACTCACTATGGTGCCCATCAACACCAAATCTTTGCGATCTATTACTTAAAAAATCAATAATGGTGCTAAGAAAAGACTCACTCACTCCCAACTCCTTGAGTTTGAAAACAATGGCTTCATGATTAATACGGTCAAAGGTAGCACTAAAATCAAGGCCAGTCATACAAACTTCCTGACCACAATCAAGTGATTTTTGTACAGCATTGGAGATTGTAAGAAGGGCATCACATAATTCAAGGCCTTTACAAATTGCAAACGAAGGAACAAATGATTGCCTTCAGCAAACCTATTAAGACGTTTTGCCAGAAGACATTAAAAAAATTTAGATAATATGGGAGTTATAGAAATTGGGCGGTAATCAGTTGGACTTTACCGACCACAAAACGGATTTTGAGCGAAGCGAAAAATCTATTTTTGGGTGAGATAGCCATGGCGTCCTGATGGAAGGTTCCTGTTTGGTAGCTTCCTTGGGTATAAGACTACTAAGATATTCCCAGAGAATTTAACCACAGGTTATCACAGAATTCTAACTTCTGGAGCGAGTATCTCAAAGGTTTCCCTTTAAGACATCGTAATACAACAGGGGACACGCATGTCTGGTCGTGCCACATAGCTATCTCCACCCCGAACAGAGTTAACGCTTCGGTGTGTAAGGGCTGAGAATAGCTGGGAGCCGTTCCACAGCTAATCTCACTCGTGGCTACTACTGATACTCGAGACGTAAACAAACGGACGCCATTGCTCTAATGACGTCACGCGCGTCTTTATCCTGGCGCCAGTTGCTGCCCATTACCATGATACAATTGTGTAGGGTGGGAGCAAACTGAACGAAGTAGTAGGGAGGGTCCATCAGGACGCCATGGCTATCTCACCCAAAAATAGATTTTTCGCTTCGCTCAAAATCCGTTTTTTGGGCTCAAGCCATGGCGTCCTGATGGAAGAGTACCAGAGAATCAATGTATCGTGGTAGATTTTCCCCCAGAGTTAAGTGCCTAGGCATTGACAAAACAGCAAAGTAATCTTAGGTAAGAACCATAGGAACGAAGTATCCTGCCCCCCATTGGTAGGAAGTTCCCATGGGCTATGCCGACGTCAAAGTGGTATTGAAGGGCTATTCATCTTGACAGAAGAACTTTTAAGAGCTTAGAGATGAAGCAGAATGTTTGATATTTGTATAGGAACATTCTGAAGTAGGCCAGTGGTGGTTGGGCACTGTGTGTAGAGTTCATCTCCTGATTATCAGAAGTAAGTATTCGAGTAGGAACCTTACTGAGACAAGGTGAATATAATTTAGGAATAGACATCTTAAATTCTTCATGACCATAAGAAAGGAGGAATAAATAAAACTATGACAGTATGTATTTCATAGTAAGTAGGAGCTGAAAGAGACGCATAAGTAATAAAATAGAAATTTTATTTCACAATGCAGAAATTAAATAATTTACAGCAAAAGTAAAGTTCATTTACAGTAATAATAATGTACATAGAAATAAAGGCTTGCTCTTGAATCTGAAAGGGAATTTCAGGATTAGTAGGTACTCGTTCTCGAGGAACGCAAGTCTTTAAATAACACATCATGCTCAAGGCATGCGGCACTTGTGTGACACTATGACATTTCACCTGGGATAAGAACAGTTATAAAAGCACTAAGTGTTTTTAGACATCACTATGAATCACTCGAGGGTCAACATAGGCACCCGAAGAGTTAGAGTCCCAAGTAACTCACTGTTCTACGCAGAGTTAGGTGCAGGTTTCATAACACTACCTGCGGCTACCACAAAATGTTTGATTTCGTGCACTTGTTTCGCATAATGTTTAAAGAAAACTCGCGAGGACTTCCAGCCCGTAAAGTTCTTAAGGCTCTCGAAGTCCATGCTCTGAAAGAAGTTCAGAGAAGATGCCACTTTTCTAGGATCATGACCAGCGGGTGTACTGTTCGGATCCGCTCTGCGAATGAAGTAGGTGATTTTCGCTCTTAATTGTTTCAGTGACAGGTCGCTGCCCGATGTTTCTCCTTTGAAGAGTTGGCCTCCACCAAAGTTTGAAGTTCTGCGAAGATAGACCTTGAGACTCTCTACTGGACATAGAGAGACATCCTCCTTCAGGGGGCATATTCTCCAAGGGCCCCATCTTTTGGTGGGTAATTCATTTTTGGCGAGAAACGTCGGATCAGGGGAGAGGGTCACTTCTCCTGAATCAGCAAACAGGATGTGTCCCTCTTCTCTTGATAATGCCACTATTTCGCTGACTCGAGCTCCCGAGGCGAGAGCAAATAAAAATATAACTTTCTGAGTCAGATCCTTGAGGGGGCATGAATCATTGTCCAAGTTGGAGGCGAAATGGAGCACCTTGTCTAGTGACCAGGAGATCGGTTTCGGAGGGGGTGCTGGGCGTAGGCGAGCACATGCTTTCGGCAGTTTGTTAAAGATGTCGTTGGACAGATCAATTTGGAAAGCATATAGAATTGGTCTAGTCAAAGCCGATTTGCAGGTTGAAATCGTATTGGCTGCTAATCCTTGTCCATGAAGGTGAATGAAGAAGGACATACAGAAATCAATGGTGATTTCTTTAGGATTTTTTGCTTTAACAAAGGAGACCCATTTCCTCCAGGATGATTCGTATTGCCGTCTCGTGGATTCGGTCTTGTATTCCTCTAGGAAGTCTAGACTTTTCTTCGAGATCCCAAACCTCTTCTTTGCGGCAAGGGAGAGAAAATCATGAGATGAAGGTCCTTGATTTTCGATGATGAAGCGAAGACAGTCGACTTCTGTACTTGTTGAGAGAGAACTGGGCCCGGGAGAGGGATCAGCTTGGGCTGCAGCTCCAGGACCAGGGGGTACCAGTTGCTCCGGGGCCACTTGGGAGCCACTAGGGCCGCTGTCCCTTTGAAGGTTCTCAGTTTGGAGAGGACTTTCAACAGAAGGTTGGTGGGAGGGAACAGGTATATCTTCGACCATCTGTTCCAGTCCAGTGACATGGCGTCCACCGCTTCTGCTTTGGGGTCCTCGTACGGGGCTACGTACAGAGGAAGTTGATTGTTGTCGCTCGTTGCAAAGAGATCTATCTGAAGTTCTGGGACTTGATGAGAGATGAAGGAGAATGATCTTGCGTCTAGAGACCATTCCGACTCTATCGGGTTTGTCCGAGATAGAGCATCCGCTGTCACGTTGCGGAATCCTTGTAGGTGAACTGCAGACAGGTGCCACTTCTTCTTCTCCGCCAGACGGAAGATTGGGAGAAGCACCTGATTTATCTGGGGCGATCTTGAGCCCTGGCGATTGAGACAACGAACTACCACCGAGTTGTCTAGGGTTAGACGGATGTGGATCGAGGGCGGCGGGGATAGCTTCTTCAGAGTAAGAAGGACCGCCATGGCCTCCAAGATGTTTATGTGGAACGTCTTGAATAGTGGAGACCAGGTCCCTTGAGCTTGTTTCAGGTGGGAGTGACCTCCCCAGCCCTCCAGTGAGGCATCCGTGTGGATGTTGAGTGATGGAGGAGGGTGTTGGAGAGGAATGGACCTTTTTAGGGCCATTGCTTCCGACCACGGCTTTAGGAGGCGTCGAAGTCTGTTTGGAAGCCGTCTCTTGAGGTCTCTTCGAGCGATGGATGCCGATCGTCTCCAGACTCCCGCGGCATCCTTTAGCTGTGCACGAAGCACTGGGTTTGTCACTGAGGCGAATTGTAGAGAGCCTAGAACTCGTTCCTGCTGTCGTCTTGAAATGCGTTTGGATTTCAGTAGTCGCTTGACAGACCCTGCTATTTCCTTCCTTTTCTTCTGGGGGATGGAAAGGCGGTGTGACTGAAGATTCCAGTGGATTCCCAGCCACTGAAACTTCTGAGCCGGAGAGAGGCGAGATTTCTTCTCGTTGATCTTGAATCCCAGGTGTTCTAGGTACTGGGTAACTTCGTCGCAAGACTTTGTACACTCTTCGGGCGATGGAGCCCAGACTAGCCAGTCGTCGAGGTAGGCCATCACCTGGACGTTTCTTAGGCGGAGCTGTTGTACTATGGCATCCGCCAGCTTTGTGAAGATCCGAGGGGCCACATTGAGGCCGAATGGCATGGCCCGGAAGGCGTAGCTTTTTCTTTGGAGTCGAAATCCTAGGTAGGAGGAAGCGTGATGGTTCATTGGAATGTGCCAATAGGCATCCGCCAGGTCTATAGAGACCGTGTAGGAACCTTGAGGCAGAAGGGTCCTTATTTGTTGAAGCGTCAGCATCTTGAATTTGTTGTTCTCTATGAACTTGTTGAGGGGGGATAAGTCCAGAATGACTCTGAGCTTGTCTGAGTCCTTCTTGGGAACGCAAAACAGTCTCCCTTGGAACCTGGTGGACTTTACCTTCCTTATCACCTTCTTGTTCAAGAGGTCTAGAACATATTCTTCCAGAATGGGGGTTGATTGTTGAAAGAACCGCTGGAAGATTGGGGGTGGTTGCACCCAACTCCAGCCTAGACCGTTCTTGATGATGCTGTGTGCCCAAGGATCGAAGGTCCAACGATCCTGGAATTGGCGGAGTCTTCCTCCCACCGGAAGCACTTCATTGCTTCTGGTGTCCCGAGGACTTGTTGCCTCGGCCGCTAGCTCCCTTTCCTCCTCTACCTCTGGAGGGACGACGAGAGGCGTCTCTGCTTGCACCCCTGGACGAGCCTCTACCTCTGGCATGAAAGGTAGTGGATGGCTGCTCAAAGGCAGGGGTGAAGACCGGTGACTGTGACAACACCGGTTGGGGGACCAATTGAAAGGTCTGTTGTGGTTGGGCAACCACTTGGGAGGTAGCGGGTCCCGGAAACTGACGTCGTTGTTGACGTTGCTGGGGTTTCGGCTTCTGAGGTTTCCTCTTAGGCTGAGGTCCATCGTCCTGAGAGGTTTTCCTTTTTCTGGACATGCCCCACTTGTGGAGAAGGTTCCTATTCTCCGTGGCGGCTCTGTCAGTTATTTCCTTGACAAGGTCAGAAGGAAACAGGTGCTTTCCCCAGATGTTGGAGGAAATCAGCCTCCGGGGTTCGTGTTTCACGGTGGCACCGACAAACACGAATTCACGACAGGCTCTACGAGCCTTTATGAAATGGTACAAGTCCTTCATTACCGTGAGTAAGTGGGATTTGGCCAGTACCATGTAGTGATCAGGTACTGCTGTGTCACAGGCCATAACTTCAAGTTGGACTTGATGAGAAAGAGATGCCGCAAGCCTCTCCTTCGTGTCTTGTTCCCGGCGAAGGAGGTGATCATTGAGCTTAGGGAGGTCTTCATTAAACTGACGTCCGGCG
The DNA here is from genome assembly GCF_036898095.1 of Palaemon carinicauda. Lineage (NCBI taxonomy): Eukaryota > Metazoa > Arthropoda > Malacostraca > Decapoda > Palaemonidae > Palaemon > Palaemon carinicauda. The sequence goes on from NC_090729.1 coordinate 120,480,208, forward strand.
ACGTCAGGATCGAGCCTACCCACGACGAAAGTATGTTGGACATCTTTCCATTGTCTAGTGTCAGGGGGTGTCACGATGGAGAAGGGTCTGCACTCCTCCAGTGCAGGGCAGGGTTTTCCTTCTTCCGCCGCTTTAAGGCATGCAGCTAAGGCCTTTTCCAAAAATGGAAGAATCGCAGTGTCAGGTGCGACATATGTAGGATGCTTCTTGCTCAAGGCAGGAAGCTTAGAGCAGGTAAAGCCCCTGCTCTTAAATGCGGAGGCTAGCATAGCCTGGGCCTTTGCGAGATCGAACACTATCTCTTCTTTAGGTTCGGTCTCCTCCTTCGAGGCAGGTTCGGAACGAAGTCGGACGTAACAGTCCGGGTAGGCCTCGAAGCTTGGGAAGAACTCCACATCTTCCAACGGGACCGTGCCGATCTTGTCGCTAACAAAGATCCTGCCGGTCGCAATAACCATATGCTCTGCATACCTCCACGGGTTGGCATGAGAGCAAGCTGGGAGATCCTTGACCGAGATCTTCTTCGTGTCTCTGGATCCAATCATAGACCTGATGGACTCCTGGTTCTCCTTCAGTCTGTCGTCCATGACAGCTCTAATCAGTCGGATCAGTTCTTGGGTAGAAGAGGAAGGATCCGGGGTCGAGGAGGTAGACGGAAGGGACATTTCCGTCGGTGTAGGAGTAGGCGGAGGGATGGACGAGGGAGTAGCTCCAATCTCCGACTCGGTGTATTCCACCTTGTCTTCGTCCTCTTCGGCTCCTTGAGCCATAAGCGTCTTCTCCGTGTCTTCCGAGACGTCAGAGATCTGTTCATCATCCTCGGAATCCAAACGACACTCGTGCATGGACTGAGCCATGACCACATCAGGTTCCACCGTAATTTGGACAGTGGGGATTGCTTCCTTTGGAACCACTGAGTCAGGGGAGGCCTTAGGGAACAACAGGGACCTCAGTTCTTCGGTGGCCAGGTACGGTCCAGTAGCATTTCTCTGAAAACCACGCACCCACTTGCGCAGTTTTTCACGAGCAATGTCTCTAACCTCCGCTGAGGGAGGGTTATGGAAGGCCTCAACTAGGTAGGCCTGGCAGACCGTACATTCCAGTGGATTCCAGAACTTCCAATCCCCTTTCTTGTCTGAGCAAGGGGCGTGAGTCCTGCACGCCGTATGTCCGTAAAACTGCGAGCGTTTCACAGCACAGTAGGCGAAATCGCACTTCATCTGCTCCTCCTGTGGAAGAAAGAGAAAATGAGTATGGGGGAGTCATAGGAATGGCTCTTAAATTAAGTTAATATTAATCATTAATTTTAACTTAAGGAAGGTGTGATGCATAGAGAATGAAACAGTAAAGGAGAACACGCTCCATGCATCTCGCCCGGCTGGTTACCATAGGCTTGGTCCTGGGATAATCCAAATGACCGAGATCATTGGATATAGTTTCCTAGGATTCCCATTATATTGGAACTCCATGGAAAGCCAAGGACAAGGTTGGGATCGAATTCATTCGGTTCCCAGATAAGAGCCAGAAGGCCTCATTAAGGGTAACTGCTTCTGGCAACCAGCCGCGCTAAGATGCACATAGCATGCTGGAAATAGAAGAATGCAAAGAGACAGCATGACCACTAATAGAGCAGTACTAGGTACTGATCTTAGAAGCAAAGCAGCTTATCTATTTGCAAGGTAGGGCTATCTTAGTCTTATGATAGCTACAGAGAGGGGGTGCAAGTATTCTTGACGCCTCCGGGGCATCCGGCAAGCCGCCGGCACGCCGGAGCTCGCTCCAGCATAGATTCTGGCACTAGAACAGACAATTTTCAAAGTCAGTTAGATACCAGGATGGCGGCCGCCGGCACAACGGCGGCACGCCGGCAGGGAGCGGCGGCTCCGGCAGCCGGAGGATGCTGGATTGGTGACTGGGGTAAGGATGGTACAGGTAGTATCGGGTTGCCGGCAGTATATGCCGGCACTCCGGAGATCGACCGGCAAGCGGACGATTAGATAGGAGTAGGAGAGCTGCCGGTAGTAGCCGGCGGCAGCCGGCAGTCCCTCGGTACACGGGGGGCTGGCGGCAAGGGTAGGGAAGTCACCAAGAGGGAGGCAGGTATTGCCGGCAGTAGAGGCGGCAAGAGACCGGCACCCGGATAGATAGAGAGACAGGGGGAGGGGGGAAAGGATGCAGGAAGTACCGTCAGGGTTCCAGACATCCCTCCCCCTCCCTGAGGGGGTGTACCCATGATAGAGACAGGCTCTAGCATCCATAAGCAGGGGTCACTAGGGACCGGGAGCAGGTAGCCCAAGGGAGGACTAGGGAACACCCAAGAGGGGGGGGGAGACTCCCCTATGCAGAGCTACACTAGTAACTAACCTTATAGGACACTATGAAGGTATATGTACCAGAGCGGACAGCACAGGGAAGCTCGGGTAGCCCTACTCATCCACCCTAAGGAGGATTTGTAGGACAGGGGACAGATGAGTATAAACTAACCTAAGCATAGGCTAGGCTATACAAGAGATAGGTGGGGAGGGAGAAGAGAGGGGTCTTCCCAGGAAGGGTTTCTGTACCAGAGCGGCCACAAAGGGAAGGGAGGACACTCCCTAACCTAAGATTAGGCTGATCGGCTAAAACGGTGCAAGAGTACAGTTTCAGCATGGAACAGAGAAACCTTCCTAACCCGGCCTAGATCAGGGCTAAAAGTCCTGAACTAGGCAAGGAAGAAGACGTATCGCTATCGCAGGAAAGTCGTAGACTATCCTAGCCATAGAGGTAGGCTAGCCTAACCTCACTCTCAGACGCAATCCTAAAGGGGGTTCATTCCTTTAGGGAGGACTGAGAGGCGATATAATACTCTATTAGACAATAAATCCCTTTACTCAGAAAAGGGATCAAGGCTAAATAGAGGGAGTGCCAAGGCAGGGGATGAAGGAAGCATATAGGGGTCCTAAGGTTAGGTTAGGCTAGAAAGAATCACTGACTAGCCTATCCCCTATATGGTCCCTGAAGGCGAAAACATTTGCATCACTAGTCAAAAGTATTGTAAAATAATAATGCCACTATCTTCATAACTTAGTCTAGGATCACTGATAAATCATGCATGAACACTTGTATATAGGCTCCTGGCCTGGGGGCTATAGTAGCCGACTGGTATGAGGTCAATCGATGACCGATAAAAAGCGTCTAAACACGATATAAAAGTTCCTAGCTATGAAGACTAAATAAACTAATGTATTCGATTAGTATATAATGCCGGAAGCGTTGTTGTGGCTAACTAAATAAGACATGCAAAACAACAACGACGCCATAAAATGGCGGGTCCGGTAGAGGCACAGCTCTGCCACAAAACATCAATTATTTCGCGAAATAATATTTACTTTACGGCCAGAGCTTAATTAAACAATACTGGAACCTTGTACTCAACTTTCCAGAAGAAGGCGAGGCTGAAGGTAACGACATAGCGAAGATGCAAAGCGATAAAGTTCACACAAGGGAAAATCCGTCTAAGTAGGGCAGCTACTAAACAAAGGATAAAGACGCGCGTGACGTCATTAGAGCAATGGCGTCCGTTTGTTTACGTCTCGAGTATCAGTAGTAGCCACGAGTGAGATTAGCTGTGGAACGGCTCCCAGCTATTCTCAGCCCTTACACACCGAAGCGTTAACTCTGTTCGGGGTGGAGATAGCTATGTGGCACGACCAGACATGCGTGTCCCCTGTTGTATTACGATGTCTTAAAGGGAAACCTTTGAGATACTCGCTCCAGAAGTTAGAATTCTGT
>NC_090729.1:120488978-120496478 GCF_036898095.1 Palaemon carinicauda
TACTAAAAAAGTAGTTCTTAGATGATGAAATACTCTAATAAACGAATGAAAATTATAAGCCATAACGACAGTACTACTTTACTAAGCATTAGAAATATATTGAAAAGGAACAATATTGTACATTTATAAAAGAATATAACCCCTGGATAACGGTACTATAATAAGCATTGTACATTTTAAAAGATTATAATTATTGTTCTCTAGTCTTGGGTAGTGCCATAGCCTCTGTACCATGCCTTCCACTGTCTTGGATTAGAGTTCTCTTGCTTGAGGGTACACTCTCACTAGGGCACGCTGTTCTATGTTCTTTCTATCTTATTTTTATAGTTTATATATGAAAGATCTAATTTAATGTTGTTACTGTTCTTAAAAATATTTTATTTCTATTTTCTATTACTTCTCTTGTAATAATTTATTTCCTTGTTTCCTTTCATCATTGGCATATTTTTCCCTATTGGAGCCCTTGGGGTTATAGCATCTTACTTTTCCAAGTAGGGTTAAAGCTTAGCTTGTAATAATAATAATAATAATAATAATAACAATAATAATAATAATAACAATAATAATAATAATAATAATAATAATAATAATAATAATAATAATAATCCCTGGACAATATTATTATTATTATTATTATTATTATTATTATTATTATTATTATTATGATTATTATTATTATTATTATTATTATTAATTAATTAATTAATTAATTAATTAATTAATTAATTAATTAATTAATTACTTCCTAAGCTACAACCCTAGTTGGAAAAGCAGGATGCTATAAGCCCAGGGGCCCCAACAGGGAAAATAGCCCAGTGAGGAAAGGAAACAAGAAAAAATTAAATATTTTAAGAAGAGTAACACCATTAAAATAAATATTTCCTGTTTAAACTATAAAAACTTAAACAAAACAAGAGGACGAGAAATTAGATGGAATAGTGTGCTCGAGTGTACTCTACTAAGCAATGTACATTTACAAAAGAATATAAGCCCAGACAATGGTACCTTAATCAGCATTGTGCATTTATTGAAAAGAACAAAAAAATGAAAGCCTTCAGCGAAAGTACATTGTTAAAAATTCCCCATTAGGTCGATAGTACCTTACTAAGCATAGTACATTTATAAAATGATATAAGCCCCGGGACAATAGTACCTTACTAAGCATTGTACATTTTTTAAAAAGAAAAAAATTCAGCTTTCATCAAAAGTACAGTGCTAAGAATTGTCCATTCGTAAATTATACTATAAGCCCTTGTTGAGAGTACCTTATTAAGCATTTAAAGGTCTAAAGGTCGCTCATGAATGGCAGAGGCAAGGGACAGTGACATGGCCTTAGCAAAGCAGGACAATGCCCTAGAGACTGGCCATATATTATATGATCAGCGCCCAAGCCTCCTCTCCACCCAAGCTATGACCAGGAGGGCCAGGCAATGGCTGCTGATGACTCAGCAGATAGACCTATAGGCTTCCCCAAACACCCCAACCTTAGCTCACAAGGATGGTAAGGTTGCAGACACAAGTGGCACTAACGATTCTGAGCGGGACTCGAACCCCCGGGACAATAGTACCTTACTAAACGTTGTACATTTATTGAAAAGCACAAAAATAATAAAGCCTTGGTCAAAAGTATATTGCTAAGAATTGTCCATACGTAAATACTAAAAGTCCTTGTCGAGAGCACCTTATTAAGCATTATAAATTCATAAAATAATATAAGCCTGGACAATAATACCTTACTAAGCATTGTACATTTATTGAAAAAAAAAACAAACAATGAAACCCTTGATGAACAGTACATTGCTAAAAATTGCCCATTCGTAAATTATACTATTAGCCCTTGTTGAGAGCACCTTGCTAAGCATTGTACATTTATAAAAGAATATAAGCCATGGGCAATAGTACCTTACTATGCATTGTACATTTATTGAAAAGAACAAATAATGAAAACCTTAATCAACAGTACAATGTTAAGAATTGTCCATTCGTAAATTATACTATAAGCCCTTGTCGAGAGTTTCTTACTAAAGCCAGACACATATTTCCCCCTTTTTCCTAGAGCGGTAAAGTCACGACTGATCAATACCCAACAGTAGTCACGCATGATATCGATTTCTCATTACCAGTTTGAGGGATTTAGAGGGTTGTAAAAGAAAATGAATGAGGGGTGGGATATGAAAGGACGAGAAGAGAAAGGCAGAAGAAACAGGAAGAATTGAGGTGTAGGGAAAATGAGAAGAGGGATATATGGAAGAAATGGGAGGAGAGGGATATGGAGGAAGAAGATGGATGGAGAAACAATTGAAAAGTAGAAGAAAGGGAGATAAAGAAAATGAAAGAAAGAAAAGGAGAGTAGGGGGTACATGGAAGAAAAAGGAGAATACGGATATATGGAAGAAGAAGGAGAAGAGGGATTTAGAGGAAGACGGAGGAAAAATTGAAAAGCGGGATATATACAGTAGAAGGAAAGGGAGATGAGGATTATGGAAGAAAAAAATGAAGAATATGGGTACATAAAAAAAAGGAGAAGAGGGGTATATGGAAGCAAAAGGAGAAGAGGGATATGGAGGAAAAAGAGTTAGAAGATGGATGGAGGAAAAATTGAAAAGCGAGATAGGTACGGTAGAAGGAAAGGGAGCAGAGGAATATAGATGAAAAAGAGAGAGAAAAGGGTATATGGAAATGAGGAGATAAATGGAAGAAAAAGAAGAGATAAATGGAAGAAAAAGAAGAGGGATACATAGAAGAAAAAGAAGAAGAGGATCATAAAAGAAACATAAGAAGAAAGATGAGAGTTGAAAATTATGATGGAAAATGACGTTAGAAGAAAGACAAATCGAAGCTTCATTACGAGCCAAACGAAAATAATCTCTGGTAAGAAATTCTTCAATGGAAACATCAGATAACTCGAGGTTCTTTGATGCCCCATGATCTAGTGGATTAGTTTCCTGATCTAATCTATTTGAAAAAAAAAAAAAATACTGTACGAAAAAAGATGCATTCAATTTCAATTTCTATTTCAATTTTATAAATATTGAGTTTCAAAAAAAAAGAAAAAAAAAACATGAGTTGAGAGAATATTTCTGAAATCTACGATTTCTATTGGAATTTCAGATCTTTCAAATAAATCATTTAAGATAAACATGATAATATCGGTACTTAACGTATTGTAAATTATTATTTAAGTACTAGAGTCCTCAACTCTGATTATTAAAACAGGAACATTTTTTTTTTTTTTTGTTTCCCAAAGATGTCTGATGTATGCGACCTTTTAATAACCAACTTCTGTCTTACATAAGTTTTTTTTCATAAAAAATAAGTTTTCTTCATCATAGCCATGCCTTAAGATTTCTATAAAACTTGAATGTTTCTACTCTAAATACAATCCTTCTGTCTTGGCGTACCGTGTAATTAAATATTTTTTCTTTTTAGAGATAGTGGCATTTTAATTTTCAAAATCTCATTTTGTTTATCAAAAGCTCTCTATCCCATGTTCATCCTTCTTGTAATTTCAGTCTCATGTCTTGGGAGAACATTTACTGTGTCCTAAGTATCACATTTATTAACAATCTCTAAAGGTTAATTCATAGCCCTTGTGTGTTATTTCTGTATTTCCATTAAACATTATCTTAGTTTTACTCGCATTCCTTTTCAGTCGAACATTTCTGCTTTGTCTATTCAAACATTCTAGCATTTTTGCAATTCCCCCCATGATTCACTAAATAAAACTTCATCATTTGTAAATCTTAAGTTGATAAGGTGTTCAACATTAATGGTAATTCCTACATTTTTGCAATCTAAATTCTTAAAACATCTTCTAGGCACGCTGTGAATAATTTAGGAGAGATGTGGTCTCCCTGTCTAACTCCTTTCTCAATCGGAATTTTCTCAGTCTTTTTGTAGTTTTAGGATTGCTGTACTTACTGTACATCAAATGTTCTAACATAAGATTAACCTATTCCTTGTCTGTGGAGGACTTTCATTACTGCTGAAGTTTTGATTGGCAGAATAAAAACATTTCTCTATAAATTCCACACATAGCGGTTTGCCATACTCTGATGATTTTTCCATTAGCTGGTTAATTACATGAATATGGTCAGTTGTTCAATACATACATCTAATACCTGCCTGCTCTCTCGGTTGATTAAATTCAAGCTTTCTTTCTATTCGGCCTAATATGATCTTTGCAAATATTCTATATATTACTGAGAGTAAACTTATTGGGCAGTAATTTTCCAGGTCTTCTGTGTTTCCCTCTTTGGGAATTAGTACAACGATAAAGTCTAACATTTCGTTTTACATTTCTCCATTTGTGCCATTCCATGCAGACATTTACTATGTTCCATTTTAAATATAAAAAAAAAGCGTCCATGATTTTAAGATTGTTTCTTTCAGCAAATTCTGCAAGCATGTCTCCTCTGTCATTTATTGTGCACAAAACACTGAGTGTACTGTCATCAAACTCCCTCTACAGTGTTTATAACTCTTCCAGAAAGGTAAAATTAGTAGCTACACCACCATTAAGGGTAGAAAGGACCTTTTCGCTATGGTAAACAGCTCTTCTAGGAGAAGGACACTCCAAAATCAAACCATTGTTTTCTAGTCTTAGGTAGTGCCATAGCCTCTGTACCATGGTCTTCCACTGCCTTGGGTTAGAGTTCTCTTGCTCGAGGGTACACTAGGGCACACTATTTTATCTAATTTCTCTTCCTCTTGTTTTGTTAAAGTTTTTTATAGTTTATATGGGAGATATTTATTTTAATGCTACTGTTCCTAAAATATTTTTATTTTTCCTTGTTTCCTTTTCCTCACTGGGCTATTTTCCTTGTTGGAGCACCTGGGATTATGGCATTCTGCTTTACCAATTAGAGTTTTATCTTAGCAATTAATAATAGTAATAAATTTGAATTACTGTGCAGACGATAGACAAAAAGGATTACGAAAGGTAAAATACCACTTTCTCTAAAAAGAAAAGTATTTGATGCTCTAAATTTACTTACTACTGGTTCTCCTCAGTTATTCTGACCCGCTTTATCATTCAAAACTAAAGTAAATTGAGTCATTTGCATTTTCAAAGATATCTCCAGATCTTCATAGAAAGTTTCAATTTTCTCCTTTGTATAGGGTGTTGTTGTTTACACATCTTTATATATATATATATATATATATATATATATATATATATATATATATATATATATATATATATAAGATGTGAGTGTGTGTGATCAGCACCCAAACCTCCTTTTCACCCAAGCTAGGGCTAAGGAGGGCCAGACAATGGCTGCTGATGACTCAACAGGTAGACTTATAGACTCCTTCAACCACCCAAGCCGCCCCATCCTTAGCTCAAAAGGGTGGAGAGACTGCAGCATCCAAAGGAGCTAACGAGTTTGAGCGGGACTCGAACCTCAGTCTAGTGATCACCAGTCAGGGACGTTACCGCATAGGAAGACAACATAAGCAATTCCTTACTTAAGAAAGACAACAACTATAATAATAATAATAATAATAATAATAATAATAATAATAATAATAATAATATCAAGAGCAATCAAAGATTTCAGACCTCCGCCAATGAATATTGACAACATTTAATTAAAGTCTACGAGCATCGCCCACCCCCACTTTTCATATGCTAACTGTACAGTAGATGGTAAAAAATGCAATGTTGATCCAGAATCATGATCTTGATTCGAAACACCTCCAAATTTCATGACTTCTTCTCATGCATAATATCTATACATTGTTAAAATTTGGTGAAAATCCAATGTGCCAATTAGTTTTGACGTAATCTTCAAAATTCTGGAAATTGCAAATCCGGATCTAGAATCCGGATCCAGTACCGGATCTTCTCCAAAAGTTAATGGAGTCGTCCATGGCCAGAAATCTATCTCTGGTGAAAATTTCGTAACATTCCATCCCTTTGTTCTAACGTTATTTTTAAAATGGCGAAAAACGAAAATCCGGATCTATAATCCGGCATCAGATCATCTCTAAACTTCATTGGGGTCGTCCATGACCTAAGATCTATCTGTGGTGAAAATTTCATCAAAATCCGTCAAGTAGTTTTGACGTAATCCTGTCCTTAGACACACAGACAAATAAATAAATAAAACGACTCGATTTTATAACCTCCTTGGCAATAATAATAACAAAAACAGCAACAACAACAACAACAAAACAAGAAACAGAACACGAAAAGGCTATAATGATAATGGAATAAATTCCAGGCCAAACAATCCATTCCAATTAATGGCGACACTTAACATACCGCGAAACTCCTCGTGTCTTACAAACGCCTTTGGGAATGACCACTAAAAAAAAAAAAAAAAAAAAAAAAAAAAAAGAAGAAGACTATCAATCAGGCAAAAGGAACGAAATTACTCCTTTCTGGGGCACTTAGTCTTACGTCCAAACTACGGATGGAATTTCGTTAGCAAACTCTACGTAAGCAAGGTTTCCAAGGCTGCATACCTTAACTTGTTGAATATGTAAGAAAAATGGTAAGGTAATGTAACGTTCTTTTATAACTACAATTCAACTTCGGAATGTTCTTCATGTCACACGCCATGTAGACTGTTATAATGTTTTTTGCAATTCCTTTGCCATACCTGTGAGCAAACACCAGTAAGGTTGTTCATATTCTAAGGGGTGAGCTTATCTAGGCCTATAAGTTGAACTTTGCTCTTACTAGGATGGTTCGAATAAATTCGGGAAGAAATTTTTAAATCTAAATGATAGAAGAAATTTAGATAAAAAAAAACTCCAAGAAAAAATATTCATTTTTTTTTTTCATTAAACATATGCTCCTTAAAAACGTCAAAATATATGAAAATAGCAGGAACCCTGAATCCGATAAAATGGCAGACATGGTTTTCTGAACAGAAAATGAATTTCTGTTTTCTAAAACAGACTGCATTCGCACAGAACATGATATGTGGCTAAAATCGGAACATTATAAAATGGACCTCGTTACGTCCTTTCACTGAAAATAAATTAAACCAGTTTCGTCGATGGGTGTTAATAATGTCTGGACTATGAACACCTGGCCAGCGCAAACGAGAGGCACTTGTGACTTGCATGGCCATTCTAGTTGTGGATGGTAGAACTCATATCTCAGGAATCGTGAACGTGTTCATAGCAGCCATAGAATGCGTAATCATAATATTCTGCACTTCACCATGAGGCCCAATACTACATAGTATTCTAGAAGTTTTATTCCAGCTATAACCAAGTTGAGGAATGATCTTCCTAATCGGGTAGTTGAATCGGTAGAACTTCAAAAGTTCAAGCTTGCAGCAAATGCTTTTAGGTTGAACAGGCTGACATAAGTCTTTTTATAGTTTATATATGAAAGATATGTTAATGTTGTTATTGTTCTTAAAATATTCTATTTTAATTGTTTATTACTTTTCATATAGTTATTTCCTTTCCTCACTGAGCTATTTTTCCTTATTGGAGCCCTTGGGCTTATAGCATCCTGCTTTTCCAACTAGGGTC
>NC_090729.1:120501478-120503978 GCF_036898095.1 Palaemon carinicauda
CTTAAGGTATTAAACCGCCTTGTTTAAACTAGAGATTATGGATACTCGGTACCCACTGAGATAGATATTCGTTGCGAAGAAAACATCAAACTATTGGATTAGCTCTACGAATTTGGGTCTTGCAAACCAGCGTTGGGGATTGGGAGGCCATCTCACTTAAGTAAAAATTCTTTCATTCTACCTTGTTTCGAGTATTGTTCTCCTGTCTGGTGTTCAGCTGCTGATTCTCATCTTAATTTGTTGGACAGAAACTTACGGTCTAATTAAATTTCTTATTCCTGATCTAGATATTAATCTCTGGCACCGTCGTTCAATTAGTTCATTATGCATGTTGCATAAGATTTTTCATAACTCTGACCATCCTTTACATTCAGATCTCCCTGGACAATTCTATCCTGTTCGTAATACTAGGGCAGGCAGTTAATTCTAATAGCCAGGCCTTCTCCATCATGAGGCTCAATACTACACAGTATTCTAGAAGTTTTATTCCAGCTGTTACCAAGTTGTGGAATGATCTTCCTAATCGGGTAGTTGAATCAGTAGAACTTCAAAAGTTCAAAGTTGGAGCAAAGGTTTTTAAGTTGACCGGGCAGACACGAGTCTTTTTATTGTTTATATAGGACATATCTGTTTATGACGTTGTTAATAGTTCATATAGGACATATCTGTTTTGACGTTATTTCTGGTTTTAGAATGATATATTGTTAATTTATTCTCATCATTTATTTATTTCCTTATTTCCTTTTCTCACTGTGAATATTTTTCCCTGCTGGAGCCCTTGGACTTATAGCATCTTGCTTTTCCAACTAGGGTTGTAGCTTGGCTAATAATGATAATGATAATGATAAAAAGGTGGAGCTAAAAGTGGAAAAGACGCTCCACAGAGCATTGAGTCATGCCTACACCTCCGCCACATGAGGTGCGATGTATAAGGCGGGTCTACACGGTCGAACCGATCGTCGAACGCAGTTCAACAGACAAGAGTTTTTGAAGTGATGTTCGAACGTGTGAACCGGGTATTTGGTTGTCAAACAAGTTCGTTGAACGGTTTCGAAGAAAGTTTGTTCTCGCCTCACCTTTGTAGGCGGGGCTTCATTGTCCACAAACCTTGCGCGTTTGTGACTGTCTGCCACCTCTTCAAACCGTTTGACAAGCAGGTTCGATACCTGGTCGACGAACCCGTTCAACCCTCTACTCGAACATAATTTCCTCGTTATGAATCGCTCGCCATTAGCTCATTTGATTAGTTGTTATTTTCAATCTGTTATCAGGTAGCATGCTAGCAGCATAGTTAATCATAGATACTTATTTGTATAAAAATAAAAACACTTTCTACAACCATATAAACAGACGAATACAAACATACAAACATACCTTCCTTGACGGTACACTCTGGCACACTATATTATTATTATTATTATTATTATTATTATTATTATTATTATTATTAAGCTATAACCCTAGTTGGAAAACCAGGATGATATAAGGTCAGGGGGCTCCAACAGGGGAAAAATAGCCCAGTGACAAAAGAAAACAAGGAAAAATAAAATATTTCAAAAGCAGCAACAACAGCAAAATAAATAATTTCCATATAAACTATAAAAAAATTAACAAAAACAAGACGAAGAGAAATAACATAGAATAGTGTGCCATATTGTACCCTCTTATTTCTCTTCTTCTTGTTTTTTCTTTTTGAAATTTTGAAGTTTTTATTGTTTACATATGAAAGGTGTTTTAAAAGTGTTACTGTTCTTAAAATATTTTATTTTAATTGTTCCTTACTTCTGTTGTAGTCTATTTATAACCTTGTTTCCTTTCCTCATTGAGTTATTTTTTCCTGTTGGAGCCACTGGGCTTACAACATCCTGCTTTTCCAACTAGAGTTGTAGCTTAGATAATAATAATAATAATAATAATAATAATAATAATAACTACATCCATTCTATTTACAAAACTGTGAGAGAGAGAGAGAGAGAGAGAGAGAGAGAGAGAGAGAGAGAGATTCCTTTAATGCAATGCAACGAGAGAGAGAGAGAGAGAGAGAGAGAGAGAGAGAGAGAGAGAGAGAGAGAGAGAGAGAGAGAGAGAGAGAGAATATTCCTTTTTTGCAATGCAATGAGAGAGAGAGAGAGAGAGAGAGAGGAGAGAGAGAGAGAGAGAGAGAGAGAGAAAGGAAATTCCCCCATATGCAATGCAATGAGCCCGTTGCACACCAGGTCACACCCACCAATCGACTCCTAGAGTTCAGTCACCTCCCAAATAACATAAATAAATATATCACCTCAAGTCCACTGACCCCTCCTCAATGGGCAAATCAATAAAGCCAGTAAACTGCTCACGCACATTACTCTCGCATTCTTAAAAAAAAAAAAAAAAAAAAAAAAAAAAAAAAAAAAAAAAAAAAAAAAAAAGATCTCCAGGGCCTAAAATCCTTTATAATCCTACGACAGGGACGACTCTAATGGCATAAGGAGACTTAAACGGTTAGCATGGGCTTAGT
>NC_090729.1:120508978-120511411 GCF_036898095.1 Palaemon carinicauda
GAGGGGGCTTGGGTGCTGATCATATATGGCCAGTCTCTAAGGCAATGTCACTGTCCCTTGCCTCTGCCATTCATGAGCAACCTTTAAAACCATTAATATTTAAACCCTCAAGCTATTCAAACCAAAGCCTCATCAAAATAGAACAAAGTTTATTTTATTTTTTTTTTTTTTTTTTGACACGAAATAGCGCACAGTCATCGGAAGTGCATAGCCACAAACTGGGTGTTTGTTTTTCCGAGGTCCTTGTGTTCATCGGCACCAAGCTCAAATCCCTATACCTTCCCAAAATCATACTTGCGGGTTGTGACGACAAACCCCTAGCAGACGGTACTTACGGGTTTTGGGAAGTGTTATTATTATTATTATTATTATTATTACTATCATTATATTATTATTGCAGGATGCTATAAGCCCAAGGGCTCCAACAGGGAAAAATAGCCCAGTAAGGAAATGAAATAAGGACATAAACTACAAGCGAAGATTAATAAGAAGTTATTGGCAGAGACATTTCCTAAAATGTAACATTGAGAACTAAATTAGTTGGTAACATAAGTGAATTATATCGTATTATTATTATTATTATTATTATATTATTATTATTATTATTATTGTTGTTGTTGTTGTTGTTGTTACTTGCTAAGCTACAATCCTAGTTGGAAAAGCAGAATACTATAAGCCCAAGGGCTCCCATGAGGAAAAATAGCCCAGTGAGGAATGGAAATAAGGAAATAAACTACAAGAGAAGTTTAAGAACAATAACAACATTAAAATAAATCTTTCATATATAAAGTATAAATCTTAAAATAACAAGAAGAGTAATAGGTAGAATAGTATGCCCGAGTGTACGCCCAAGCAAGTGTACTCTACAATAAGACAGTAGGAGACCGTGGTACAGAGGCTATAGCACTACCCAAGACTAGAGAACAATGGTTTTGATTTTGGGAGTGTCCTTTTCCTATGAGCGTTGCTTCCCATGGCTAAAGTCTCTTACACCCTTACCAAGAGGAAAGTAGTCACTGAACAATTATACTGCAGTATTATTATTATTATTATTATTATTATTATTATTATTATTATTATTACTAGCCAAGCTACAACCCTAGTTGGAAAAGCAAGATGCTAAAGCCCAAGGGATCCATTAGGGAAAAATAGCCCAGTGAGGAAAGGAAATAAATAATTGATGAGAACAAATTAACAATAAATCATTCTAAAAACAATAACAACGTCACAAATAGATATGTCATATAAAAACTATCAACAACGTCAAAAACAGATATGTCCTATATAAACTATAAAAAGACTCAAGTCAGCCTGGTCAACGTAAAAACATTTACTCCAACATTGAACTTTTGAAGAGTGGGAGAAGTATTGATTGGTAGTGTAATGTTGTTAGGATTATGAGGAAAGACAAGAATATGTAGAGAATGGGCCAGACTAATCGGTATATGTGCAGGCAAAGGAAAAGTGAGCCGTAAGGAGAGAGATGGATCCAATGTAGTACTGTCTGACCAGTCAAAGGACCCAATAATTCTCTAGCGGTAGTATAACAACGGTTGGCTGGTGCCCTGGCCAACCTACTACCTCGTTACCCCATACCAGAGGCCTGGAGGTACTTTCTTAACATCAGATTTACTCAAGTTTACTTATCATCTTGATCCTGGTAATGTTGGTAAACATTATAGTTATGGTTAATTTATTTAATTACATGGTAGGTAATAGGTTGGCCAGGGCACCAGCCACCCGTTGAGATACTGCTGCTAGAGAGTTATGGGGGTCCTTTACACCTGGCCAGACAGTACTACATTGGATCCCTCTCTCTTGTCACGGTTCACTTTCCCTTTGCATACACGCATACACATACACCGAATAGTCTGGACAATTCTTTACATATTCTCCTCTGTCCTCATACACCTAACAAAACTGAGATTACCAAACAATCCTTCTTCACCCAAGTGGTTACTGCAGTGTAATTGTTCAGTGGCCACTTTCCTCTTGGGTTAGAGTTCTCCTGTTTGAGGGTACACTCGGGCACCACTAATCTATCTAATTTCTCTTCCTATTGTTTTGTTATTTTTTTTAGTTTATATAGGAAATATTTATTTTAAATGTTGCTACTGTTCTTCGAATACTTTGTTTACCTCGTTTCCTTTCCTCACTGGGGTATTTTCACTGTTGGAGCCCCTGGGCATAAAGAATCCTGCTTTTGCAACTAGGGTTGTAGCTTAGCAAGTAATAATATTAATAATAATGGCTTTGTAAACGTTACTCGACATCAAGGACCTAGAAATGTTACCCAACACCAGAGTAGTGTAATTACTGTCTAACATCACGGTCACGGAAATTATTACCTAATATTGCGCATCTGTAAACATCACCTGGAAATGTTACCTAACATTGAGCATCGTGATAACTCAGGCAATGTTACCAAACATT
>NC_090729.1:120514411-120516911 GCF_036898095.1 Palaemon carinicauda
AAGAAAAATAACTAATTATGGTATAGTAGGAAAACTGAGGCAAAGTTTTCAGAAGCCATGTTGACTGCAGTAAGAAATGCCATGTTTAAGAAATGCACCTTATTGTACCACCCTTATGATCTTTGATCTTCCTACCGTGTTTATTTCACTCCGAATTTTTCGTTTATTTGTTTGGGAATCTCAGTTCGTCAGTAAGAATGTAATTATTAAGGATTAGACTAATCTATAATCTATAGAAATAACTAATTATGCTATAGTGGGAAACGGAGCTAGTCTTTAGATTGTATGATGACATGGAGTTAGAAATGCCATGTTCAAAAAATGCACAAATACTGTACCACCCTCATGATCTTCCGACCGTGTTTATTTCACTCGTAATATTTCCTTTATTTGTTTGGGGATCTCAGTTCGTCAATAGGATATAATTATTAAGGATTTGACTAATCTATAATCTAGAAAAATAACTAATTATGCCATAGCAGGAAAAGTGAGCTAAAGTCCTTCAGATTCCATGATGACATGCAGTAAGAAATGCCATGTTTAAGAAAGGCACAATACTGTACCACCCTTATGATCTCACACCGTGAATTATTTCGTTACCCGGGTGTTCATTGGGGGTGTCAGCCGTAGATAATAGTGAAGCCATATCAGCAAGGCCACGTAATTCTTTGCAATTTTGCATAAGAAGGGATTAGTTAGACGGAAGTCACAAGCCGTATTTATTTACGCTCGTGGTAATGTGAGTAATCGCTTTGCGGATGAGAGTATGCGCGCCTTTTTTTCTTTTTCTTCTTTTGGTGTTTGTTCAACCTAGATTCTTTACATTACGGTCGTTCAAATCCTTTTCGCCTTTTTAAATAGTTACACTTTGCTTGGTTTGGGGGAATTTACCACCAGTTCAAGGCTGCGTCTGTTTCAGTTAAATAACATGGGCGCACTATCCTATTCATTTCGCTTCCTCTAGTTTTTAAAGTTTTTATATTTTTTATGAAAAGATTTATTTTAGTGTTACTGGTCTGAAAATATTTATTTTAATTGTCCATTATTTTCTTGTAGTGTATTTATTTCCTTGTTCCTTTCCTCACTGAACTATTTTTCCCTTTTTGGAGCCTTTGGGATTATAGTATCCTGCTTTTCCAACTAGGGTTGTAGCTTAGCTGGTAATGATAATAAATCCTCACTGGCTATTTTTCCTTGTTGGAGCCCTTGGCTTATAGCATCTTGCTTTTCCAACTAGGGCTGTAGCTTAGGCTAGTAATAATAATAACTCTTCACTAGGCTATTTTTTTCCCTGTTGGAGCCCTTGGGGCTTATAGCATCCTGCTTTTCCAACTAGGGTTGTAGCTTAGCTAGTAATAATAATAACTCTTCACTAGGCTATTTTTTCCCTGTTGGAGCCCTTGGGCTTATAGCATCCCTGCTTTTCCAACTAGGCTATTTTTTCCCTGTTGGAGCCCTTGGGCTTATAGCATCCTGCTTTTCAACTAGGGTTGTAGCTTAGCTAGTAATAATAATAACTCTTCACTAGGCTATTTTTTTCCCTGTCGGAACCCTTGGGCTTATAGCATCCTGCTTTTCCAACTAGGGTTGTAGCTTAGCTAGTAATAATAATAACTCTTCACTAGGCTATTTTTTCCCTGTCGGAGCCCTTGGGCTTATAGCATCCTGCTTTTCCCAACTAGGGCTGTAGCTTAGCTAGTAATAATAATAACTCTTTACTAGGCTATTTTTCCCTGTCGGAGCCTTTGGGCTTATAGCATCCTGCTTTTCCAACTAGGGGTTGTAGCTTAGCTAGTAATAATAATAACTCTTCACTAGGCTATTTTTTCCCTGTCGGAGCCCTTGGGCTTATAGCATCCTGCTTTTCCAACTAGGGTTGTAGCTTAGCTAGTAATAATAAGAACTCTTCACTAGGCTATTTTTTCCCTGTTGGAGCCCTTGGCTTATAGCATCTTGCTTTTCCAACTAGGGTTGTAGCTTAGCTAGTAATAATAATAACTCCTCACTAGGCTATTTTCCCCTGTCGGAACCTTGGGCTTATAGCATCCTGCTTTTTCAACTAGGGGTTGTAGCTTAGCTAGTAATAATAACTCCTCACTGGGCTATTTTTCCCTTGTTGGAACCCTTGGCTTTATAGCATCCTGCTTTTCAAATAGGGTTGTAGTTTAGCTAGTAATGATAAAGGACAGTTCCCTAATATTTCCACCTAGGTATAAAAGTATATGTATTCAATCAGGTCACTGAAAAGTGTGTAGGACTAGCAAGCCCAGTCCTAAGGACTTGCTGAGATGCCAAAAAGTTCGAACTTCTTTGGTGCCATCCCCTTCTAAGGGGAAGATGCAGTATGATTGCCTGGATTTATCAGAAATCTACTAAAATCATGAAAATCTTCAACGAAAGATTACACGTTCTAGGATTGTGGTGGTCTATTGGTAACGTCCTTGCCTGGTGATCGCCAGACTGGGGTTCGAGTCCGGCTTAAACTCGTCAGTTCCTTTGG
>NC_090729.1:120521911-120524411 GCF_036898095.1 Palaemon carinicauda
TTTTAGAATGATTTATTGTTAATTTGTTCTCATCAATTATTTATTTCCTATTTCCTTTCCTCACTGGGCTATTTTTCCCTAATGGATCTCTTGGGCTTATAGCATCTTGCTTTTCCAACTAGGGTTGTAGCTTGGCCAGTAATAATAATAATAATAATACTGCAGTATAATTGTTCAGTGACTACTTTCCTCTTGGTAAGGGTGTTAGAGACTTTAGCCATGGGAAGCAACGCTCATAGGAGAAGGACACTCCAAAATCAAACCATTGTTCTTTAGTCTTGGGTAGTGCCATAGCCTCTGTACCATGGTCTCCTACTGTCTTATTGTAGAGTACACTTGCTTGGGCGTACACTCGGGCATACTATTCTACCTATTACTCTTCTTGTTATTTTAAGATTTATACTTTATATATGAAAGATTTATTTTAATGTTTTTATTGTTCTTAAACTTTTCTTGTAGTTTATTTTTTTTTTATTTCCTTTCCTCACTGGGCTGTTTTTGCCTATTAGAGCCATTGGGCTTTTAGCATTCTGCTTTTCCAACTAGGGTTGTAGCGTAGCAAGTAATAATAATAATAATAATAATAATAATAATAATAATTGATAATTAATAATTAATAATTAGATAATCCCCAGAACCCCTAATTACCAGTTGCTAGGGGCTCGGCGTCAATGACGCCAGGATGCCAGAAAACCTCAAATCAATCAATCAATCAATAGCCGTCACAAGTATGATTTTGGGAAGGTACAGGGAGTTGAGCTTGGTGCCGATGAACACAAGGACCTCGAAAAAACAAACACCCATTTTGTGGCAATGCACTTCCGATGACTGTGCGCTATTTCGTGTCAAAAAAAAAAAAAAAAAAAAAATAAACTTTGTTCTATTTTGATGAGGCTTTGGTGTGAATAGCTTGAGGGTTTAAATATTTAAAGGTTTTAAAGGTCGCTCATGAATGGCAGAGGCAAGGGACAGTAACATTGCCCTAGAGACTGACCGTATATGATCAGCGCCCGTGGCCCTTCTCCACCCAAGCTAGGATCAAGGAGGGCCAGTCAATGGCTGCTGATGACTCAGCAGATAGACCTGTAGGCTCCCCCCAAAAGGTTTAAAGGCTACTCAAGAATAGCAGAGGCAAGGGACAGTGACATTGCCCTATCAAGCAGTACAATGCTTTAGAGACTGGCCATGTATGATCAGCGCCCAAGCCCCCTCTCCACCCAAGCTAGGATCAAGGAGGGCCAGACAATGGCTTCTGATGACCCAGCAGATGGGCCTATAGGCTCCCCCAAAACATCCACCGTTGACTCACAAGGATGGTGAGGTTGCAGCGACCAAAGGAACTAACGAGTTTGCACGGGACTTGAACCCCAGTCTGGCGTTCACCAGTCAGGGACGTTACTACATCGGCCACCACAACCCTAAGACTTGGTTTACAGACTTTTTTTCATATTAAGAGAATTTCGATGTATTGTGCTTTAATTTATCCAAAATTTTATCCAATATAACTTTTATTTTAAACATTCCCAAGTAATATTGAATTATATTTCGACAAGCCTCGTAACGTTGCTAAAAATATTCTTCGGCAATATGTTGAGGTTTATTTCTTGCCGACGTGTAGAATTTGTTTGAGCTGGAGCTTCAAGTTGAAAAAATAGCCATTGATCAAAGGTGATGTCTTATTGATTCAGCTTAAAGCTCGAACAAAGCTTTATCGCTGCTTTACAATCGTCCAACTTGTTGCAATAACGTAACTTCTTTCGTTCGTTATTTATGTGCAAAGATTGTAATACCAACAGAAAATCCTTTTCTAAGGTTGTGGTGGCCTGTTGGTAACAGCCTTCCCTAGTGATCGCTAGACTAGGGTTCGAGTCCCGCTCAAACTCGTTAAGTTCCTTTGGTCTTTGTAACCTCACCAACCTTGTAAGCTAAGTATGGGTGTTTTGGGGATCCTATAAGTCTATCTGCTGAGTCATCTGCATCCATTTTCTGGCCCTCCTTGAACCTAGCTTGGGTGGAGAGGCGCTTGAGCGGAATCATATGTATATATGAAGTCTTTAGGGCATTGTGACGGGCCGAGAGAAGGTTGTGACTCAAAGACAGGTTGAAAGCAACTGAGTGAGTTTATTATAGAACACTCTCCTTTATATACAAAAGCTCAAAGCAACAAGAATTTTCATGTTCAAAAACAGACACCGTTACCATGAGAAAAACAGACATGTTTATTCAGGCTCTTTTTAGTGCGAGGGAAGAGCAAAGATACAAGCATAATATATACACAAAATGAACTATGTACGATCGTGTGACACACGGTTGGTACAGCATTATCTGCTTGCTAGGCAATGCCATTGTCCCTTGCCTCTGTCATTCATGAGAGGCTTTTGAACCTTTAAACTTATTTGAATGAAAATATTCGAGCTGTAATCTAACTTGAGTTAGATTACTCTTGTTATTAATGTAATGATTTAGTTACTTCTCCTTTTTTCCTTCTCGAAAGATGTCC
>NC_090729.1:120531911-120541911 GCF_036898095.1 Palaemon carinicauda
AAAAAAATAATTCTCAAATGTAAAGAAAGCTGTACTGAAGAGAGAGAGAGAGAGAGAGAGAGAGAGAGAGAGAGAGAGAGAGAGAGAGAGAGAGAGAGAGAGACTGTAGTTAAGGCTAGGTTATAGGTAAACCTTGTTTAGTGAATTAGATTTTACTTAGGAAGTGGAGGGTTACGGCCTTGAGATATAATATATATATATATATATATATATATATATATATATATATATATATATATATATATATATATATATATATATATATTTATAAGATATAAATTAATAATGCGTTTGTTGTTGAAATATTTCAATTGTTGATTGCTTTCCTCATAGGGTATTTGTCTGATTTCCTTTCCTCACTGGACTAATTTTTCCCTGTTGGATCCCTTGGCCTTTTAGCATACTGATTTTCCAACTAAATTTTATAATTACAATCGTATAGGCTACACATTACTACCTTAACAATCATCAGTACGAACGAACAAACAATGCCATCCAGGATCTGCATGTAAAGAAACCCTTACTCAAAGGTAATTACTGTGGCAACTCTTCGTATATCATGGCAACTCCGTCGTTAACACATTTCTAAAGGAAATGGCTCTCCGCCTGAGACTAGGCGCAGACTGTGATTACTAGTCTCATTCAGTGTGATTTCTGTATCATCATTTTTCCTGTGGTGATTAATTTCAAAGATTCGTCCTTGATATGAGTATTCAGATCTGCTTTGCCTTGAGCACCCCCCCCCCCCCCCCGCCGTTATTTATGTTCATCAGCTGCTTGCGTTCTCAAGGACTATGAGGAGCTGTTCAGGACGTATTAAGCGCAGTTTACACGTTCTGAACAGTTCGTCGAACCCGGTTGTCAAATCTGCATGTCAAACGGTTTGAAGAGGTGGAGTCAGTCACAAATGCATAGGGTTTGTGGTCAACGAAGCCCCGCCCAGAAACATCAGGGTAGAACAGACTTTCTTCGAACCGTTCAAAGACTTGTGTGCCGAACCGCGTTTGACGAACCGTTCGACCGTGTAAACCCGCCTTTACACTCATGCTATCGGATTCCGGATATCATAGTGAACATATTCATGTATAAGTCCGATGGGGTCTGTTTGATAAAGGTTCATTAAATGACAACATATATCACTGATAGCATTTTCCGTTAAAAAAACACGGAAAACATCATACTCATAATAATAAATGCCGAGTCATGGATGAATCCTTTTGCGAAAAACATTCACATTGACCTGTTTCATACACCCACACCCACGAAGAACACAGGGCATCAAGTTAAATGAGTAATTTTAAGAAACCTTTTCTCTTCAGGGACATTATGATCATTACTTTCCAAAGCATTCTCTAGGCCTACAAAGCCTTGCCCTAATCTTTATCACTTCTTAGTGATATAGGCCAAGGTGCTATATAGATTAGCTCTCCGAAACTCTTCAAATTGACAAAAGCATATCGCCGGTTTCAAGAGAGAGAGAGAGAGAGAGAGAGAATAAACGGTGTCCTTGCAGAATGATTCTTTATTTGCATGTCATTGATTTTAGGTTGCGGTAAATTGTCTCAAGTTCAAGTTGGCTGTTTGGAATGCTTAGCTTTGATATATGTCTTAGAAAGGCGGCCGATGGTCTGGCCAGTGTATATTGGCTTCGTGGAATCGCGTGAACATATTTTGTTCGACCTTATTGTGCTTTTTTTGTGTTCTTGTAAGTTTAAAGTTTCTAGCATTAACTATATATATATAACGGATTTTGAGCGAAGCGAAAAATCTATTTTTGGGTGAGATGGCCATGTCGTCCTGATGGAAGTTCCTATAGGGTAGCTTCCTAGGGTATATTACAACTACGGCGATATTCCCAGAGAATTTACCTTAAGGTACCAGAATTCTAACTCCTGGAGCGAGTATCCCTCGTGAAAGGGATATCGCGACATATCAGAGGACGTATTCTAGACACGTCACATGGCAATCTACGACCTGAACAGAGATTCGTCTCGTAGGAGGGAGATTGACGAGATACGAATTCGGGAAAGAAAAAGGGGAGCCGCTTCCAAGGCTTCCCTATCCCCCGATTCGTATGCGTGCCTGGCGCCAATCCTGGCGCCATCTGTATTCCTTGTAGCGTACACGAGGTGCTACAGATACTGTATGTAGGGAGGGGTCCTACAGCCCTTTCTTAGAAAGGCAAGGGCGGGTCCATCAGGACGACATGGCCATCTCACCCAAAAATAGATTTTTCGCTTCGCTCAAAATCCGTTTTTTGGGCTCAAGCCATGTCGTCCTGATGGAAGTGTACCAGAGCATTACTGTATCTGTGGATTCTCAGAACGTGCCGTACTCCCCGGAGGTAATTTTTTCCCGGTCGACTAGACCTAGAGACCTAAGATGTTACCGTTATACATCTTTTCAACTAACTATAAACTATGTTAGAGCTTCCTGCCCCCTACAGGGAAGAGTCCTACTAGACTCTGGAAAAGTCTCGAAGAGTACATATATCTATGTACGAATACCAGGCAAGCTAATATAGTGGTCTCGCCCTATATTAAGTAAAGCATAGTTTGTAAAGGACCACTGCGTCAATATGAAATATCGACCAGTTTTCCGCACAATACTTGTATTGGACAAAGGTTTTATATCCGCATAGGAGGAAAACCAATGCAACATAGCTTGCATAAAGGAACAATTCTATTAGAATTATCCCAGATAAGGTACATAGAATGAATGCTCAATTATACCAGTAAATTGACACAGGTGAAGGAGACGCAAGGTTCTCAAGAACCAGATTATTGACAGGCAATAAATAGACAGGTTAACCACAATTATATATATATATATATATATATATATATATATATATATATATATATATATATATATATATATATATATATATATATATATATATATATATATATATATATATATATATATATATATATAAGAAGAGGATAACCCAAAACTTTAAGCATAAGTATGATAGTAAACAGGGCTTGTTTGTCTGAAAGAAAAACATTAGATGCCACTTTTAAGATACCGAGGTATCAAAGTCATAAAAGCCTGTATTACAAATCAATGACATTAGCGTTAGAAACGCTCGGCACACATGTCTGCACTTATGCTAGGTTCACCTTCGGAAATGGAACAGTCTGGATGGGCAACACAGTGCCCTCACTTAGTTTGTAGTACAGTATGTAACTACACACTCACCCTGGAATTAATCGTCCCAATTAAGACCACTGTTCCTCGCAGAGTTAAACAGTAGGGTTAACACCGCGACCCACTGCTACCACAGATCTCTTTTAGTTCCTCTACTTGCTTCGCATAGTGGCGAAAGAACACTCTGGAAGACTTCCAGCCAGTGTATGAATGGAGATGTTCAAAATCCATGCAATTAAAGAAATTTAAGAATGAGGCAACTTTCCTCGGATCGTGACCTGCGGGTGTATTGTCAGGATCCGCTCTGCGAATAAAATATGTGATTTTCGCTCTGAGTTGATTCAGAGATAAATTTGAGCCTGATGTTTCTCCCCTGAATAGTTGACCACCCTTGAAGTCTGAAGTTCTATGAAGATAGACCTTTAGGCATTCTACTGGACATAGAGATGCATCTTCTTTCAGAGGGCAGATTCTCCAGGGACCCCACCTGTTGGTGGGTAACTCATTCTTGGCGAGAAACGTAGGATCCGGAAACAGGTTCAGTTCTTCCCCATCCAGGAACTGAACACGACCTGCCTCTCTCGAGAGGCTACAATCTTACTAACCCTGGCCCCGGACGCGAGTGCAAATTAGGAAAATAACTTTTTGTGTCAAATCCTTCAACGCACATTCTTCATTGCTCAACAGAGAAGCGAAATGAAGAACTTGTCTAAAGACCATGAAATGGGCTTTGGAGGTGCTGAAGGTCTGAGCCTAGCACAGGCTTTCGGGACTTTATTAAAGATCTCGTTACCTAGGTCGACCTGGAAGGCATATAGAATGGGTCTTGTCAAAGCAGACTTACACGCTGAAATCGTGTTCGCTGCCAACCCTTGACCATGGAGGTGGGGAAAAAAGATAAGCAGAAGTCTGTCAAGATCTCCTGCGGAATCTTCGCCTTGACAAGAGGCCACCCATTTTCTCCAAGATGACTCATATTGCCTTCTAGTAGATTTGCATTTATATTCCTCAATGAAGTCTATACTGGCTTTCGAAATCCCGAAACGCTTTCTCACCGCTAGGGAGAGAAAATCATGAACTGCAGGGTCCGGGTTTTCTGTAATGAAGCGCAGACAGTTGACTTCTGGACTCGCTGGGTCAGAACTGGATCTGGTAGTGGTACAAACTTCAGCTACAGTTCCAATGCCAGGAGGAACCACACGCTGTTCGGCCACTTGTGGGCCACTATTGCCGCTACCCTTTGAAGGATCTCAGTTTGTTGAGGACCCTCAACAGAAGGTTGTGAGGAGGGAACAGATAAATCTTGGACCATCTGTTCCAGTCGAGGGACATCGCGTCCACTGCTTCCGCTAAGGGGTCCTCGTACGGGGCACGTACAGGGGCAACTTCTTGTTGTCTTTCGTCGCAAAGAGGTCTATCTGCAGTTCTGGGACTGATTCAGAATGAAGGAGAATGATCCTGCGTCTAAGGACCATTCTGACTCTATCGGTGTGAACCTGGATAGAGCGTCCGCTGTCACATTGCGGACTCCTTGAAGGTGAACTGCCGACAGGTACCACTTCTTCTTTTCCGCCAATCGGAAGACGGCCAACATCACCTGGTTGAGAGGTGGTGACCTCGATCCTTGTCGATTCAAGTATCTTACAACTACCTCGCTGTCTATTACCACTTTATGTGGAACGAATGACGCGGGGAGACTTTCTTTAAGGTAAGGAGCACTGCCCTAGCTTCTAGAAAGTTTTATGAGAAAGGTCTTGAATAGCCTGGACCAAGTCCCCTGGACTTTTTTCCGATGAGAGTGACCTCCCCATCCCTCCTTTGAGGCGTCTGAGTGAATCGTCACCGACGGGGGAGGTGGCTGAAGAAGAACCTGACTTCTTTAGATGTCTGGCTTGGGACCAAGGCCTGAGAAGAGTACTTAGCCGAAGCGGCTGGTCTTCTCAGATCTCTTCACGCGTTTGATGCATAACTTCTCCAAACTCCGATTGCATCCTTTAGCTGTGCTCTTAGCACTGGGTCTGTCACCGAAGCAAACTGGAGAGAGCGCAGTACTCTCTCCTGCTCGTGTCTTGATATCCTTTCGGAATCTTGAAGTCTCTTGACAGAACCCGCTATCTCCTTCCTTTTCTTCGCTGGGGTGGAGAAACGGTGTGAGAAAAGGTCCCAGTGGATCTTAGCCACTGGAACTTTTGAGATGGAGAAAGTCGAGACTTTTTCTGTTGATCTTGAAGCCTAGGTACTCTAGGAACTGGATCACTGACTGGAAGCTTGCAAGCATTCTGTCTCGGATGCTGCCCACACCAACCAGTCGTCCAGGTAGGCTACTACCTGAATTCCCTTTAGGCGAAATTGTTTGAGAGCTACGCTCGCAAGCTTCGTAAAAATCCTTGGGGCTATGTTTAGCCCGAATGGCATGGCTCCGAAGGCGTATAGTCTTCGCTGTAGCCTGAACCCTAGGTAGGGGGAGAGTCGATGGCTAATTGGAATGTGCCAGTAGGCATCTGACAAGTCTATAGAGACGGAATATGCCCTCTTGGGCAGTAAGGTCCTTATGTGTTGCAGTGTTAGCATTTTGAATTTGCAATTCACTATGAACTTGTTAAGTGGCGACAAGTCCAGAATGACTCTGAGCTTTTCCGAGTCTTTCTTGGGAACACAAAACAGCCTCCCTTAGAAATTGATGGGCTTCACCCTTTTTCTCCAACCGTTCTTGAACGTACTCCTCCATAACGGGGGTGGAGTGTTGGAAAAACCGAAGGTACGGGGGTGGAGTGCTGTACCAGCTCCCGCCCAATCCATTCTTGAGTAGGCTGTGGGCCCAGGGATCGAAGGTCCACCGATCCCGAAATTTCAGAAGTCTCCCTCCTACCGGTATCACCTCACTTGGACTGCCGTCCTGAGGTCTTGCCTTCCTGACCACGACCACCCCTGAATCCCCTTCCCCTTGAGGGGCGTCTAGACGAGCCTCTGGCTGCTCCTCTAGGCTTTGCTCGGAAGGAAGTAGACTGCCCTTCGAACGCTGGGGTGAATGCCGTGGACTGTGTCGACACGGCCTGGGGTACCCACTGAAAGGTGGTCGGGGTTTGTGCCACAATCTGGGGCACTGGGGCAATGGCAATTGCAGTTGCTGTTGCTGTCTAAGAGGCTTGGCTGGCCGAGACGGTAGCCTAGTCCTCATAGTCTTCCTCTTTGGTTGAGGACCCTCATCCGGGGAAGACTTTCTTTTGATAGCCAGGTCCCACTTCTGGAGAAGGTTTCTATTCTCCAAGGTGGCTTTATCAAAAACTTCTTTGACCAAGTCGGTAGGGAAAAAGGTCTTTTCCCCAAATGTTGGAGGAGATTAGTTTCTTTAGCTCGTGCCTCACTGTAGCCGAGGTAAACACGAACTCCCTACAAGCTCTCCTTGCCTTGACGAAGCCATAAAGGTCCTTCGTCACTGTGGCCAGATGAGGCTTGGCCACTACCATGAACATTTCATGGACCTTGGGGTCACTTGCCATCGTCTCGAGAGTAGTCTGAAGAGACATTGAGGCAGTCAGTCTTTCTTTTGTATCGAACTCACTTCGCAAAAGAAAGTCAGACAGCTTAGGGAGGTCCTTGCCGAACTGACGTCCGGCAATATCAGCCTCCAACTTTCCCACTTAGAACGTAAGATGGACGTCCTTCCAATCTTTGTGGTCCATAGGCAGGGCCAGCGACAAGGGTTTACACTCCTCTAGGGAGGGGCAAGACTTGCCGGCCTCGATTGCTTTTAGTACAGCCAGAAACCCTTTCTGTAAAAGGGGGAAGGCTCTAGTAGGCGAGGACACAAAGGAAGGGAGCTTCCTATTCAATGCAGCTACCTTTGAGTTAGAGAAGCCCCTCTCTTTCATCGAAGATGAAAGTAGAGCTTGAGCCTTAGCATGGTCATCACTATGACCTCCTTCGGCTCTGCCTCCTCCTTTGAAGCTGGTTCCTTCCTCAGCCGGACATAACAGTCCGGATATGGTGCCTTGCTGGGCCAGAATTCCACCCTCCAGGGGAACTGAGCCCAGCATATCCGAGATGACGATCTTTCCAGTCGTCATCGACATGTGCTCAGCATACCTCCATGGGTTAGCATCCGAGCACAAAGGAAGGTCTTTCACATTGAGCTTTTCTGGGGCCCATGTGATTCTGCAAGGCACTGCATTCGCAGTTCCATTGCAGCCGCCTTCTCCTGATTCTCCTTCTGCATTTGTTGGATCATTCCAACAATAGAAGAGAGGGCCTGTCCCAGCTCTACTGGGAGACCGGCCGATGTAGAGGGGCTTGAACTTCATCCTGGGCTTCTGCAAGGAGGTCTTCCTCCTGACACCCGTCCACATCAGATATCCTGTCATTTAGCTGGATGTCTTGCATCGCGACCGCGACTTCAGCATCCACCTGGATCTGAACTTAGGGGATCTCCTCTTGAGGCTGGGGAATCACTGCATCATCTGATGCCTTAGGGAAAAGATACGCCCTCATCTTCTCATTTGGAAGATAAGGGCCAGAAGTGTACTTTTGGAAGCCCCTTACCCAGGTACGAAGCTTCTTCCTAGCTATTTAAATGTCTCATTAATCAGGTTAGTGCACACAGTACATACCTGAGGGTCCCAATACCGGAGATCATCCTTGGAGACAGCGTATGCTGCGTGTCTCCTACAAAACTCATGTCCGCAGAGGTTCTTGCTGCTGACATTGCAGAAAGCACTTCCCCACTTCGGAGTGTCCTTCTGTAAAGAGAAGAAATTTCCATGAGTATCAAGTGAACTATGTATCACTGGATATGCATAGTATAGCATAACAATTCAGAAATTAAAGACACACACTTGTGTTTCCCTCACAACCCATTGCTGCAGCCTTCCATATAATAAAATCAAAATGGTTTATCTCTACTAGAGTAACCAATGCAAAGTTTCCAGAGGAAACAGGTGGAGCTCACACCTAGGCAATGATTTTAAAATCCGGGATAATAGACAGGGAAGAACTCTGCTTCTTGTCTGAAGGCAACAGCAAAGGGCCGTGCAAGAAAACACAATAGTGTTAGAAGATACAGTGCTGTACCTAAACTTTTACTATAGTTTTCTTCTTACTGTATATGCTATACAGAAGAATACTAGTACAGTATAGGAGGATGTGTGCCGGCCTGCCTTTGCCGGCCGGCACACACCACAATTAGCTTTAAAGTATACTACTTAACAGCTATAGGGCGGCAGCCCTCTGGTTCAAATGCCTGTGCCGGCGGCAGCAGCTGCCGGCCAGCAACAGCCAGTGTTGGCCGGCAATGATTGCCGGCCAGCAACTACACAAGGTAGTACCCAGCTGCTGGCCACACTCTTGGTGGCCGGCAGACAAGGACTGACATAAGCCGGCCGGCAAAGGTACAAGACCGATGCCAGCCGGCAGCAAAAGAACCAGAAGACTACACCTGCCCGGCTGCCGGCCTCATAGGCCGGCAGCCGGCCTCATAGGCCGGCAGCCGGGACAGGTACAGCACTAGAAGAAAATAGAATGGATGCCGGGATAAGAGTGTACACAACCCCCCAAGCCCGGCAACCGAAAGAGTGCATATAAGGAAGGGGAGAAACTTAATTCAGGCTTCCTTGACCAATGCCGTCCGGCTCTGCCGGCAGGCATGGATGAGGGACCAAGAGAGGTCCGGGCAGCACTCGAAAACATAAGACCCTTGCCGTCCAGCATCTCTGCCGGCCGGCAATGGGCTTAGTCAATTCCATATCCCAACCTATACTAGGTCCAGAAGTAGAATGACATACAGTACAGTAATACCCCTGCCGGCCAGCTCTGCCGGCCGGCAAGGTACAGTACAGTAATGGCTAGGCCATTACGGAGATAGAGGGGGAAGGGACAAGAGGGTCCTGCCAACCTTGCTTTAGTGACAGATCACCCGCAGCCAAGAACTTTGTCTTAGCCTAAGGGAGATCTAAGGGAAAGGGCCAGCGCAGTAGTATAATACCTGCCAGCTTCCAGAGCACCAAAGCAAGGAAGGCGTTGCTACTCCCAAGGGAAGATTTATCCTCCCCGAGAACAGCAACAGGACTTAGTCTGGTCGATCACACAAGAAGGAATCATAACTACAGAAACCTTCGATAGTGACCTAAGGGAGCTAAGCTCCCTTTGTAAGTGTTAGGTCAGCGAGGGAGACTCTGCCCCAAGCCAAACAACACGGACTCAGACTAAAAACTCTGTTGTTCTGTCCCTCTTTGAACCAGACTCTGCTGGAACAGGAAGGTACAGTAACACCCTAGTATAGTTTTATCGAAAATAAATTCGGAAAAAACCACTTAGGGATAAGCCCAAGGCTTAAACAGAGGGAAAGGGATTGCATACCTTCTCCGAAGAAAAGAAAGCAACCGGGGAGTATAATAAAGTATACTAAGGCTCCATAAGCAATTAGCCTAGGCACCAAGAGAATCGATTACCTAATTCACCGAAACTCTCACGTATACAATCTTGGAAATATTCCACACAGTCTAAAATGTATAAAATATAGCCTAAAGCTTCAATAAAATTTTAATTACACTCGGAAAAACCAAAATCATGCATTAAGTACTAGGACCAAACGACTAGGCTACATGGCCTAGCGTAGGCCAGAATGGCGAATACTTCGCCAAATAATACTAAGCACGAAAGGAAATCCTATGTAAAGCTAAATAGCTAAAATTTATTAAGCAAAACAACCAGGAATGTCACTCTGACTAACTAATTTATACCTAGCGAGTGACAGTGTCCAGGACACCTCTGGTAGGCTACGGCTCTTGTATCAAAGATTAATCCTATTAATCACTCAAAATTTTACCAAGAGCCTACATTTATACATAACAGA
>NC_090729.1:120544411-120636911 GCF_036898095.1 Palaemon carinicauda
TAACAAATGCAGCCGCTTCTAGTCCGCTACAGGACAAAGGTCTCAGATATATCTTTATTTATGTCTGGGGTTTAGCTATTTTTTTCACCTTCGTTTTCTCGCTTTTATCGGTCCCAAGATTAAGAGGATCACTAAGTTAGTTGTCTGTCTCAGTGACCCCATGGTTTGTTGGTGGTTTTAGAGAAAAAGGGCCGTTGGTATCTTTAAACTAAAAATCCTCTAGACTTAAGTCTACCAATCGAGACGTATGTATTTATTATTATTATTATTATTATTATTATTATTATTATTATTATTATTATTATTATTATTATTATTATTATTATTATTAGCTAAGCTACGACCCTAGTTGGAAAAGCAGGATGCTATAATTATGCCCAAGGGCTCCAATAAGGAAAAATAGCTCAGTGAGGAAAGGAAATAAGGAAATAACTATATGTAAAGTAATAAACAATTAAAATAAAGTATTTTAAGAACAGTAACAACATTAACATATCTTTCATATATAAACTATAAAAAGACTTATGTCAGCCTGTTCAACCTAAAAACATTTGCTGCAAGCTTGAACTTTTGAAGTTCTACCGATTCAACTACCCCATTAGGAAGATCATTCCTCAACTTGGTTATAGCTGGAATAAAACTTCTAGAATACTATGTAGTATTTGGCCTCATGGTGGAGAAGTGCCGAATATTATGGTCTACGCATTTTATGGCTGGTATAAACACAAGATACGAGTTCTACCATCCACATCTAGAATGGTCAGGCAAGTCAAGTGCTTCTTGCTTGCACCGGCCAGGTGCCCCTAGTCCAGACATTATTAACAGCTGTCAACTAAATTGTTTGATTTTGTTTTAATGAAAGGACGTAACGAGGTCCATTTTATAATGTTCCGATTTTAGCCACATACCATGTCCTTTGCGGACGCAGTCTAATTTAGAAAACAAAAATTTATTTAGCCACATATGTTCTGTGCGAATGCAGTCTGTTTTATAAAACAGAAATTTATGCCAGAAATTTGAAAACCGTCTGCCATTTTATCGGATTCAGGGTTCCTGCATTTTTTTATAGGTTCTGACGTTTTTTAGGAGCATATGTTTAATGAAAAAGAAATGAATATTTTTTCTTGGAGTTTTTTATCTAAATGTCTTCTATCACTTAGATTTAAAAATTTCTTCCCGAATTTATTCGAACCATCCTAGTAAGAGCAAAGTTCAACTTATAGGCCTAGATAATCTCACCCCTTAGAATATGAACAACCTTACTGGTGTTTGCTCACAGGTATGGCAAAGGAATTGCAAAAACGCATTATAACAGTGTACATGGCGTGTGACATGAAGAACATTCCGAAGTTGAATTGTAGTTATAGAAGAACATTATATTCCCTTACTAATTTCTTACTACATACCTCTACAAGTTAAGGTATGCAGCCTTGGAAACCTTGCTTACGTAGAGTTTGCTAACGAAATTCCATCCGTAGTTTGGACGTAAGACTAAGTGCCCCAGAAAGGAGTAATTTCGTTCCTTTTGTCTGATTAATAGTCTTTTTTTTTATTGGTCATTCCCAAAGGCGTTTGTAAGACACGAGGAGTTTCGCGGTATGTTAAGTGTCGCCATTAATTGGAATGGATTGTTTGGCCTGGAATTTATTCCATTATCATTATAGCCTTTTCGTGTTCTGTTTCTTGTTTTGTTGTTGTTGTTGCTGTTTTTGTTGTTATTGTTATTGCCAAGGAGGTTATAAAATCGAGTCGTTTTATTTATTTATTTGTCTGTGTCTAAGGACAGGATTACGTCAAAACTACTTGTCGGATTTTGATGAAATTTTCACCACAGATAGATCTTAGGTCCTGGACGACCCCAATAAAGTTTAGAGATGATCCGATTCCGGATAATAGATCCGGATTTAAATTTTTCGCCATTTTAAAAATAACGTTAGAACAAAGAGACGGAATTTTACGAAATTTTCAACTGAGATAGATCTCCGGCCATGGACGACTCCGTTAACTTTTGGAGAAGATCTGATTCCGGATCCGGATTCTAGATCCGGATTTGCAATTTCCAGAATTTTGAAGATTACGACAAAACTAATTAACACATTGGATTTTTACCTAAGTTTAACAATGTATATATAGATGTTACACATCGGAAGAAGCCATGAAATTTTGGAGGTTATACGGATCAACATCACGATTCTGGATTAACATTGCACTTTTCACCATCTACTGTACTGTTAGCATATGAAAAGTGGGAGGCGATGTCCGCAGACTTTAGTTAATGTTGGCCATATTCTCTGGCGGAGGTCTGAAATCTCTGATTGCTATCGTTATTGTTATCATTATTATTGTTGTTATTATCATTATTATTATTATTTTGATTATTGCTATCATCCTTCTCATCATCATCACCATCATATTATTATTATTATTATTATTATTATTATTATTATTATTATTGTGGCTCTTGCTATCATCCATATCATCATCATTCCATTCACTAAGGAATTACAAATCGGATGCGTTTTGTTATAATACTATCATTATTATAATACTATTATTACCGCATAAAATGATCACTTACGCTTAAGCGTAAGTGATCATTTTATAGAATTCAGCCAGGTGTCCCTCTTAAGTAAAGAATTGATTATGGTGTCTGATATATGAGAGAAAGAGTTGGTTGGATGCTGGTAATAGCGAATTTGTGTTTAAAAAAAAAGAAAAAAAAGAAAGAAAAAAAAACACTGAGATATCCAGTTTTGTGACCACTTGAAGTCTTAGGAAAGAAAGGCTAATTTTGCGACTGATGCTTGAGTAATTTGCTAATCATTAGAATACGAAACAAAAATAGAGAGATTGAGAGGCAAGAGGTAGTGTGTAGAATTGTGCCTAACATAATTTATGACACTAAAACTTTGAAATGATAGTTTTCAAATTATTTCGAAAACGATGTTTGGAGAACATCACCGCAAGTGAGATATATTTAAAGAAGAGAATTTTTTAAGTTTTACAGGAATTTTAAAATCTGGCTTTGATGACGAATTTTTTTTTTTTTTTTTTTTTATAAAAAAAAAGATAACCTTTATGTGAGAGGTTTTGCTTATTCATTACTATGGGACAGAAATTCGTTATTGAAAGATCGTATACATCAGATTTCTTTGGTAAACCAAAAATTCCTCTTTTGATAATGATAGTCTGAGACTAGTAATCAAATAATATTTTACAATATGTTATGTTAGTACTCAAACAGTGTTTTGCAATACGTTATGTACCGACATTATCATGTTTATATTAAATAATATTTTTGAAAGATCTGAATTTGCGATAAAAATCGTAGATTTTAGAAATATTCTCTCAACTTTTTGTTTTTCCTTTGAAACAATGATTTCTATTTTAAAGATCTGAAATTTCAATTAAAATCATATATTTTAAAAATATTCTCTCAACTTATTTTTTGTTTTAAAAAATCTGAATCTGCGATAAAAATCGTAGATTTTAGAAATATTCTCTCAACTTTTTTTTTCCTTTGAAACAATGATTTCTATTTTAATGATCTGAAATTTCAATTAAAATCATATATTTTAAAAATATTCTCTCAACTTATTTTTTGTTTTAAAAAATCTGAATCTGCGATAAAAATCGTAGATTTTAGAAATATTCTCTCAACTTTTTTTTTCCTTTGAAACAATGATTTCTATTTTAATGATCTGAAATTTCAATTAAAATCATATATTTTAAAAATATTCTCTCAACTTATTTTTTGTTTTAAAAAATCTGAATCTGCGATAAAAATCGTAGATTTTAGAAATATTCTCTCAACTTTTTTTTTCCTTTGAAACAATGATTTCTATTTTAATGATCTGAAATTTCAATTAAAATCATATATTTTAAAAATATTCTCTCAACTTATTTTTTGTTTTCAAAAATCTGAATCTGCGATAAAAATCGTAGATTTTAGAAATATTCTCTCAACTTTTTTTTTCCTTTGAAACAATGATTTCTATTTTAATGATCTGAAATTTCAATTAAAATCATATATTTTAAAAATATTCTCTCAACTTATTTTTTGTTTTCAAAAATCTGAATCTGCGATAAAAATCGTAGATTTTAGAAATATTCTCTCAACTTTTTTTTTCCTTTGAAACAATGATTTCTATTTTAATGATCTGAAATTTCAATTAAAATCATATATTTTAAAAATATTCTCTCAACTTATTTTTTGTTTTCAAAAATCTGAATCTGCGATAAAAATCGTAGATTTTAGAAATATTCTCTCAACTTTTTTTTTTCCTTTGAAACAATGATTTCTATTTTAATGATCTGAAATTTCAATTAAAATCATATATTTTAAAAATATTCTCTCAACTTATTTTTTGTTTTAAAAAATCTGAATCTGCGATAAAAATCGTAGATTTTAGAAATATTCTCTCAACTTTTTTTTTCCTTTGAAACAATGATTTCTATTTTAATGATCTGAAATTTCAATTAAAATCATATATTTTAAAAATATTCTCTCAACTTATTTTTTGTTTTCAAAAATCTGAATCTGCGATAAAAATCGTAGATTTTAGAAATATTCTCTCAACTTTTTTTTTCCTTTGAAACAATGATTTCTATTTTAATGATCTGAAATTTCAATTAAAATCATATATTTTAAAAATATTCTCTCAACTTATTTTTTGTTTTCAAAAATCTGAATCTGCGATAAAAATCGTAGATTTTAGAAATATTCTCTCAACTTTTTTTTTCCTTTGAAACAATGATTTCTATTTTAATGATCTGAAATTTCAATTAAAATCATATATTTTAAAAATATTCTCTCAACTTATTTTTTGTTTTCAAAAATCTGAATCTGCGATAAAAATCGTAGATTTTAGAAATATTCTCTCAACTTATTTTTTGTTTTCAAAAATCTGAATCTGCGATAAAAATCGTAGATTTTAGAAATATTCTCTCAACTTATTTTTTGTTTTCAAAAATCTGAATCTGCGATAAAAATCGTAGATTTTAGAAATATTCTCTCAACTTATTTTTTGTTTTCAAAAATCTGAATCTGCGATAAAAATCGTAGATTTTAGAAATATTCTCTCAACTTATGTTTTTTTTTAAACTCGATGCTTATAAAGCTGTCATATATTCGCATTGCGGGTGATTGAAATGCCTCTTTTTTGTGCAGTATATTTTGTTGAATAGATAGATCAGGAAACTAACCCACTAGATTTATTGGGCATCAAAGAACCTCGAGTTATCTGATGTTTCCTTTGAAGAATTTCTCACAAGAGATTAATTTGGTTCGGTTCACAACGAAGCTTCGATTTGTCTTAATTTCTAACGTCATTTTCCATCATAATTTTAAACTCTCACCTTTCTTTTTATTTTTCTTTTATGACCCTCTTCTCCTTTTTCTTCTATGTATCCCTATTCTTTTTCTTCCATGTATCTCCTCATTTCCATATACCCTCTTCTCTCTCTTATTCTTCTTTCTTCTATGTATCCCTCTTCTTTTTCTTTCATGTATCTCTCTTCTTTTTTTTCCATGGTTCTCTCTTTTCTATTCTTCTTCTATATTCCTCATCTCCCCTTTTCTTCTACTGTATAAATCCCTCTTTTCAATTTTTCATACATCCATCTTCTTCCTTATTTTCCTCCACATTCCTCTTCTCCTTCCTTTTCTTCTATATTCCTCATCTCCCTTATTCTTCTACTGTATATATCTCTCAATTCAATCTTCTTCCTCCATATCCTTCTTCTCATTTTCTCCCATATATCCCTCTTCTCATTTTCCCTACACCCCAATTCTTCCTCTTTCTTCTGTATTTCTCTTCTCGTCCTTTCATATCCCACCCCTCATTCATTTTCTTTTACAACCCTCTAAATCCCTCATTTTCTTCTATATTCCTCATCTCCCTTATTCTTCTACTCGTAACAGTGTATATATCTCGCTTTTTAATTTTCGTACACCCATCTTCTTTTTCCTCCATATCCCTCTTCTCCTTTTTAATCTAGGTATCCATATTCTCCCTCTTTTTCTTCTATATTCCTCATCTCACCTTTCCTCTACTTTATATATCTCTTTTAAATTTTTCCTCCACTCCTCTTCCTCCTCCATATCCCTATTCTCCATTTTCTTCCACGTACCCTTACTCTCCCTCTTTTTCTTTTATATTCCTCATCTCTCTTTCTTCTACGATTCAATATTTTCTCCATCCATCTTCCTCCATATCCCTCTCCTCCCATTTCTTCCATATATCCGTCTTCTCATTTTCCCTACACCCCAATTCTTCCTCTTCCGCATTTCTCTTCTCGTCCTTTCATATCCCACCCCTCATTCATTTTCTTTTACAGCCCTCCAAATCCCTCAAATTGGTAATGAGAAATCGATATCATGCGTGACCACTGTAGGGTATTGATCAGTCGTGACTTTACCGCTATAGGTAAAGGGGGAAATATGTGTCTGGCTTTAGTAAGAAACTCTTGACAAGGGCTTATGGTATTATTTACGAATGGACAATTCTTTACATTGTACTGATGATTTTAAGGTTTTCATTTTTTATTCTTTTCAATAAATGTATAATGCATAGTAAGGTACTATTGTCCAGGGTTTATGTTCTTTTATAAATGTACAATGCTAAATAAGGTCTCTCGACAAGGGATTATTGTATAATTTACGAATGGACAATTCTAAGCACTGTACTTTCGATGAAAGCTGTATTTTTTCTTTAAAAAAATGTACAATGCTTTGTAAGATACTATTGTCCATGGCTTATATTATTTTATAAATTTACAATGCTTAATAAGGTACTTTCAACAAGGGCTTATAGTATAATTTACAAATGGGCAATTCTTAGCACTGTACTTTTGATGAAAGTTGCATTTTTTCTTTTAAAAAAATGTACAATGCTTAGTAAGGTACTATTGTCCAGGGCTTATATTATTTCATAAATGTACAATGCTTAGTAAGGGACTATCGACAACTGCTTATAGAATTATTCACTAATGGGGAATTCTTAACAATGTACTTTCGCTGAAGGCTTTCATTTTTTTGTTCTTTTCAATAAATGCACAATGCTGATTAAGGTACCATTATCTGGGCTTATATTCTTTTGTAAATGTACATTGCTTAGTAGAGTACACTCGAGCACACTATTCCATCTAATTTCTCGTCCTCTTGTTTTGTTTAAGTTTTTATAGTTTAAACCGGAAATATTTATTTTAATGTTGTTACTCTTCTTAAAATATTTAGTTTTTTCATGTTTCCTTTCCTCACTGGGCTATTTTCCCTGTTGGGGCCCCTGGGCTTATAGCATCCTGCTTTTCCAACTAGGGTTGTAGCTTAGGAAGTAATTAATTAATTAATTAATTAATTAATTAATTAATTAATTAATAATAATAATAATAATAATAATAATAATAATAATAATAATAATAATAATAATAATAATAATAATAATAATAATAATAATATTGTCCAGGGATTATTATTATTAT
Source organism: Palaemon carinicauda (assembly GCF_036898095.1). Classification (NCBI taxonomy): domain Eukaryota; kingdom Metazoa; phylum Arthropoda; class Malacostraca; order Decapoda; family Palaemonidae; genus Palaemon; species Palaemon carinicauda. The sequence continues at coordinate 120,551,894 of NC_090729.1, forward strand.
TATTATTATTATTATTATTATTATTATTATTATTATTATTATTATTATTATTATTATTATTATTATTATTGTTATTATTATTATTATTATTATTATTATTATTATTATTATTATTATTACAAGCTAAGCTTTAACCCTACTTGGAAAAGTAAGATGCTATAACCCCAAGGGCTCCAATAGGGAAAAATATGCCAATGATGAAAGGAAACAAGGAAATAAATTATTACAAGAGAAGTAATAGAAAATAGAAATAAAATATTTTTAAGAACAGTAACAACATTAAATTAGGTCTTTCATATATAAACTATAAAAATAAGATAGAAAGAACATAGAACAGCGTGCCCTAGTGAGAGTGTACCCTCAAGCAAGAGAACTCTAATCCAAGACAGTGGAAGGCATGGTACAGAGGCTATGGCACTACCCAAGACTAGAGAACAATAATCATAATCTTTTAAAATTTACAATGCTTATTATAGTACCGTTATCCAGGGGTTATATTCTTTTATAAATGTACAATATTGTTCCTTTTCAATATATTTCTAATGCTTAGTAAAGTAGTACTGTCGTTATGGCTTATAATTTTCATTCGTTTATTAGAGTATTTCATCATCTAAGAACTACTTTTTTAGTAAGGACAACGACTTGTCCTTATTAGTCTGTAATTAATTGTAGGATAGATTATTTTTAGAGTTTAGTCCCAGGTTGTCAAAAGTCTCTCTCTCTCTCTCTCTCTCTCTCTCTCTCTCTCTCTCTCTCTCTCTCTCTCTCTCTCTCTCTCTCTCCTGGTTCTTTTAAAGATATTTCAACTCTCTCTCTCTCTCTCTCTCTCTCTCTCTCTCTCTCTCTCTCTCTCTCTCTCTCTCTCTCTCTCACACACACACACACACACACACACAAAAGGCTGCATTTCTCCCATGTCCCATTTCCTTTCATGATAGCTCCTTTGCACGGTAACCCATGTGTGCTGGCTGGCACACTGATAGGTTTGTCCTACTTACAAAAAGAACTAGGAATATTTCTCAGGACTTCCGTAAGTTTTAGGTCTTAGAAAAGGGTTTTTTCCTTCGAATGATTCATAACGTTTAGCGTAAGTAGTTATGAGAGTATTCATGTGTTCAAAATATATCGTGTAAGGAGATTCCTTATTATTTTATGTGACTCATTTGAACAATAAAGTAGCTATGATGGTTCTAAATTAGTTGTAATAATAATAATAATAATAATAATAATAATAATAATAATAATAATAATAATAATAATAATAATAATAATAATAATAATCTCCCCTATATAATAAAGAGCAAGTGTGGCTATATATATATATATATATATATATATATATATATATATATATATATATATATATATATATATATATATATATATATGCACACACACATTTCTTTCCAGTTACTCTAAGCTCTCCCCATCCCTGGAGTAGGGTGGAGGGAAAGTAGTCATACCCCAGTGACAGAAGGGTGCATATATGTGTGTAGGCACATCTATCTAAATATTTATCCAACATTTTTGACGGGTCGCTTACACTCAATAGTAATAATAATATTGATAATAATAATAATCATCTTTCTGGTCCACATCCTTCTTCTTCTTGTCTAATTTCTTCGAATTAGACGTCACGAGACTTCCTAGTCTGAAGGCTTAAGCCTTCTTAGAAAGATTGGCCTCATTATCTGAATTAGAGGCTGTTTTTTTTTATATCACTCGTCAGGTCACGGAATTTATATTCTGTATAGGCGAGTCTCTCTCTCTCTCTCTCTCTCTCTCTCTCTCTCTCTCTCTCTCTCTCTCTCTCTCTCTCTATATATATATATATATATATATATGTATATATATATATATATATATATATATATATATATATATATATATATATATATATATATATATATATATATATATATGTACAAATATATATATATACTGTATATGTGCATATATATACATATATATATGTATATATATATATATATATATATATATATATATATATATATATGTACAGTATATATATATATATATATATATATATATATATATATATATATATATATATATATATATGTACAGTATATATATATATATATATATATATATATATATATATATACTGCATATATATATCTGTTTCTTGTAACGTTGTAAACATTGTTTCAATTCTCTCTCTCTCTCTCTCTCTCTCTCTCTCTCTCTCTCTCTCTCTCTCTCTCTCTCTCTCTCTCTCTCTCTCTATATATATATATATATATATATATTTATACAGTATATATATATGTATATATATATATATATGTATATTTATACAGTATATATATACATATATATATATATATATATATATATATATATATATATATATACTGTATAAATATACATATATATATATATATACATATATATATATATATATATATATATATATATATATATATGTATATATATATATGTATATTTATACAGTATATATATATATATATATATATATATATATATATATATATATGTATATATATATATGTATATTTATACAGTATATATATATATAATATATATATATATATATATATATATATATATATATATATATATATATATATATACTGTATATGTTTCTTGTTACGTTGTAAACATTGTTTCAATTCTCTCTCTCTCTCTCTCTCTCTCTCTCTCTCTCTCTCTCTCTCCTCTCTCTCTCTCTCTCTCTCTCTCTCTCTCTCCTGGTTCTTTTAAAGACGTTTCAACTCTCTCTCTCTCTCTCTCTCTCTCTCTCTCTCTCTCTCTCTCTCTCTCTCTCTCTCTCTCTCTCTCTCTGGTTCTTGTAACGTTTTAAACGTTGTTTCAACACTCTCTCTCTCTCTCTCTCTCTCTCTCTCTCTCTCTCTCTCTCTCTCTCTCTCTCCTGGTTCTATTGAAGACGTTTCAACTCACTCTCTCTCTCTCTCTCTCTCTCTCTCTCTCTCTCTCTCTCTCTCTCTCTCTCTCTCTCTCTCTCTCTCTCTCTCTCTCTTGTAAGGTTTTAGATGTTGCCTCAAATAGTAAATAAATTTTTGATTAATATTGATGTTTCTGCAAGGAAGAATGTTGAGTTTGATAGTATGATAAATGTTGGCGTATGTCCAGTAAACATTTAAATCAACAAACGAATGTTAATAACTATAATTTTTTTTACGAATGTATCTATATATACTACTTGTAACATTTTAAGATGTAAGATTTTCCCTGTTGGATCCCTTGTGCTTATAGCATCCTTGTTTTCCAATTAGGGTTTTAACTTAGCAAGTAATAATAATAATAATAATAATAATGATGATGATGATGATACTACTACTACTACTACTACTACTACTACTACTACTACTACTACTACTACTACTACTACTAATAATAATAATAATAATAATAATAATAATAATAATAATAGTAATAATAATAATACTGTAATTGCCCTGACTAGGGATTCACAACTTCCGATGATTATAAGATATATACGACATGCCACTTTGGAATGAGGATAATAGCGGGGAATGAATGGTAAGGGAAATGATTAAGACTCTATCTTCATTCCACATTGGTATTTTATCATTTTGTTAAGGTTCGGACACAGTTCGTTCGATTCTCCTGTCATCGGACGCTTTGTCATTGAAAGTGTTCGATGACAGGGGTATCGAACTGCGTCCGAACATTTATAAGAAGGATTTGTGTGTGTGTGTGTGTGTGTGTGTGTGTGAAACTGACGATGTCGTTCCATAATTAATGGATCAATGTATATAAATCAGCCAAATCTAATTTCATACCTATTCATATGCTTGCATTATACATATTCATATATGCAAAATATATGTATACATACACACATAACATATAGTAGACCGAAATCTGAGTAGATAATCTTGAGAGAGAGAGAGAGAGAGAGAGAGAGAGAGAGAGAGAGAGAGAGAGAGAGAGAGAGAGAGAGAGGAATGCGGAAACTATTGACCTAATGATAGGTCATATTAAACAAGTGGGACAAAACGATGTCTGAAGGGGGGGGGGGGGGGGGGGGGGGGGGGGGAGGTGTTATGAATCACCATTAATATCTTGACCTGAATACCTGCGCTCTATTTTCCTTGTGGATTATTTATGTGTTGCGATCTTCCCCTTTTGGGTATTTGAGTATAGGCCTCATTTTTATTGATAAATTGGGCAATTGAGTATAGGCCTCTTTTTTATTGATAAACTGGGTAATTGAGTATAGGCCTTTTTTTTATTGATAAAATGAGTAATTGAGTATAGGCCTTTTTTATTGATAAATTGGGCAATTGAGTATAGGCCTCTTTTTTATTGATAAATTGGGCAATTGAGTATAGGCCTCTTTTTTGTTGATTAATTGCGTAATTAAGTATAGGTCTTTTTTATTGATAAATTGGGTAATTGAGTATAGGCCTCTTTTTTATTGATAAATTGGGCAATTGAGTATACGCCTCTTTTTTTGTTGATTAATTGCGTAATTGAGTATAGGTCTTTTTTATTGATAAATTGGGTAATTGAGTATAGGCCTCTTTTTTATTGATAAATTGGGTAATTGAGTATAGGCCTATTTTTATTGATAAATTGGGTAATTGAGTGTAGGCCTCTATTTATTAATTATTTGGGCAATTGAGCATAGGCCTTTTTATTTATTGATTAATTGGGTAATTGAATAGAGGCTCTTTTATAGTCCTTTTCTTGATAAATTCTCCAGAAGAGATCATTTGAGAGACCTTCCACTTATTGATGGCTGATAATGTGAGACACAAAGGCAGTGCAGATGCTCCTGCCAATTACTAGATGTGAATACTAGAATGATATCTGATATATAATCTGAGAACGTGAGGTACAATCTCGAAAGCGCTTGAATTATTATGCAAATTTATATTATGCTAGATTTCTTAGGGGGAAAAATTGATATTTCTAAGAGTTACTCAATAATCAGGAGTTATTTTTACTTCTAATGAAACAAACTTACAACTCAGAGGTATGAATTTTTAAAAGAATAACATTAGAAATGTTTATAATAGAAAACTATAGGAAAAAGACTTTTGAAATAAAATGATAGCCACTCTCATATCTTTAAAATTCTTCTTCTCTTCCCCACCGTTATCCCTACATTAAGGGGTCGGTTGCCTGATGCGCCCTCTCCAATGCATTTGATCAAAGGCATCCTCTTCCACCAAACCTCTTCTCTCCATATCATCCTTCATCTTATCTCGCCATCCAATTCTCTGCCTCCCTCTTGAACTCCTCCTCCTAATCTTTACAATTAAAGGTAGATAACTAGTTCAACGACACCCCTTTCTCTCCGGCATGCCATCTTTTAAGATGTGTCTACACACACTCACACATACACACGCACACACACACAGATATATATATATATATATATATATATATATATATATATGTATATATATATATATATATATATATATATATATATATATATATATATATATATATATATATATACTGTATATAGGGAGTGGTTGAATTCTGTTTCTCCTACTGAATGCCATGGCTTAAGAGCTTTGGACTTTGCCTCTGAATTAGGCTGAGAATATCATAGTGTAGCTTGCTCCTCATAGGTCTGGTAACTGCTTGGACCTTGTATAAATGGACTCCCTTAGCGTTATAACAAATAAGGTTAGTTCTCCAGTTGGGACTTCTAATCATGCCTTGATTTGATTAGTAATGAAGACTTAGCAGCCTGTCCCTGATGTATCATACTCATGTAAGATTTATATAAAATCTCAAGCAGTTTTTAATGTCACTGAGAATGATCTCTTGGGCTGGAATTGGTCACAATTGTATAGTAGTGTTGATCCTGGTTGTTCCTTTGAATGAGATTCTAGTCAATGTAATTGATAGCCGTATCCCACATCATGTGCTATAATACAGAGTGAAAGACAAAGCCTGGTTCAATGATAATTATTGAAGCAGGAAGCCTGTCATCTTTGGAAGGGTAAGAGATCATATTTAACTTGGAATAACTATACTCAGCTTAAAGCTTTTGCTCAGATAGTTTTTGCTTCAACTGAAAAGGAATACAATTTAACCAAGAAAGAAACTTTCTGGTACAACCCAGGAACATAAGTGGTGGACTACCCTCAAAACTGCACTCTTTGGTGTAAATGCAACAGTTCCTCCTTTACTTGAACCAGATGGCTCCGTCACTCACTGTCCAAAGGAGAAGGCAACCATTTTGACTGATGTGTTTGACAGTAAGCAGAGTAATGAGAAACTTGATCTTCCTCATACCTGTTTTCCTGAGGCTGAACTAACTACTTTAGCTTTCGATCTCGTGAAATTAAAGCTCCCTTGATGGACCTTGATGCTTATGGAGGTGTACACCTTAATGTTAATATTTTCCTTTTTTTTATAAAGACTGCAGATTTCTTAGCTTCAAGGTTATGTGTTATTTCAAGCAAGTTTTTAGCCCTAGTTAGAAAATTGGTAATTTTACACCACTATGTAAATATGTTTGTGGTCGGTAAAGTCCAACCGATTACCGCCCAATTTCTATAACTCCCATATTATCTAAATTTTTTTAACATCTTTTGGCAAAACGTCTAGATAGGCTTGCTGAAGGCAATCATTTGTTCCTTCGTTTGCAATTTGTAAAGGCCTTGAAGCATGTGATGCCCTTCTTACAATCTCCAATGCTGTACAAAAATCCCTTGATTGTGGTCAGGAAGTTTGTATGACTGGCCTTGATTTTAGTGCTGCCTTTGACCGTATTAATCATGAAGCCATTGTTTTCAAACTTAAGGAGTTGGGAGTGAGTGAGTCTTTTCTTAGCACCATTATTGATTTTTTAAGTAATAGATCGCAAAGATTTGGTGTTGATGGGCACCATAGTGAGTGTAGGAATGTGATATCTAGTGTTCCTCAGGGTTTTGTTCTTGGCCCATTACATTTCATACTATATACATATGACATGTGGTTTGGCCTAGAAAACAAGCTCGTTGCATATGCAGATGATGCTACTTTCTTTGTATCAAATCCATCTCCTGAATGTAGATCTAGGTTTGCTGAAACCCTTAGTAGAGATCTAGCTAAAATTAGTGGATGGTACAAATTATGATGCATGAAGTTGAATCCTAACAAAACTCAAAGTATGGTTGTGAGTAGGACAGTGGCTCCTCAACATCCGGATCTCTGCATTGATAATGTTTTTTTTATCTGCATTACTTGAAATTTTATGTGATTCTCGACAGCAAATTTACTTTGAGAAACACATTATGGATGTGTCTTCTTCAGCTGCACAAAAATTTGGCTTATTGGGAAATCTTGTAAGATTTTCAGCGATCAATCGATTCTGAAGAAGTGTTTCAATTCTTTCATTCTACCTTGTTTCGAGTATTGTTCTCCTGTTTGTCTTTAGCTGGAACTGTCGGTCAATTAGTTCGTTATATATGTTACAAAAGATTTTTCATAATTCTGACCATCCTTTACATTCAGATCTTGCCGGACGGTACCACCCTGTTCGTAATACCAAGTATGCAGTTAATTCTAATAGTCAGGCCTTCTCCATCATGAGGCTCAATACTACACAGTATTCTAGAAGCTTTATATCAGCTGTGACCAAGTTGTGGAATGATCTTCCTAATCGGGTAGTTGAATCAGTAGATCTTCAAAATTTCAAACTTTCAGCAAATGTTTTAATGTTGAATAGGCTGACATACGTCTCTTTTTATAGCTTATATATGAATGATTGGTTTGAATGTTGTTACTTTTCTTAGAATATTTTTCTAATTGATCATTACTTCTCATATAGTTTATTTATTTCCTTATTTATTTTCCTCACTGGGCTATTTATCCGTGTTGAAACCTTTGGGCATATATTTTCCTGCTTATCCAACTAGGGTTGTAGCTTAGCTAGTAATAATAATAATGGTAATAATAATATATAAACTGATTTAGTTCTTATAAAAACTCAAAACAGTGCAGTGAAGGATAATTTTCTCGAAATTATGATTCTTATGACATAAATTTTCTTGCAGGAGGACCATTCTGAAAAAGAAGCCACAAATGAAGAGGCAGAGAAGGATTCTGTGCTGGTCAGACATAAACGCCAGGAAGCTGCTGCTACTGATGAAGGTAACAAATCCATGATTTCATTCTTGTTTTAGATGAATCTTTCTGATATATTTACAAAAGAACATCAGAAATAAAAGAAAGAAACTGCTGATATTGGGTCGATCAATTGTGGTTATCATTAGAATATCTCAGATGAGATTTTAGTGACATGTGAAAGGTGGTTAATATGATATAAAGTTTGGTATTTATTTTGTCTGATTTATTTCTTTTTTTAGGTAATACTGTATGTCTGGATTTATTTTTTATTTTTTTTTTTTATTTTAAGTAATTTGATGATGCCCTGCTGTGTTGTAGTAAACAATTTTGAAACTGCTCATACAAGTTATGAATCTGCTTATTGTAGTGTTTATTTGCTTTTTATGCCGTTTGTGATGCATTTTGTGTCCTTTTATTTCAGGCCAAGTTTTATGAATTTCAACTATTTGAATTTATTTTCCCTCTTGAGATGATTAAATGCTTAGCATTATATAATTTTTATAATGCTTCCATTAATTAAAAGGAATGTATGCTAAACCCATTTTCTTTGAAATAGCATAAAATCTTAAACTATAGATATGTAGCTTTGAACGCAATTGGCATTAAACGTTCGACATCTATGCAAAATCAAGGTATTGCAAATTTTGTGCAAATGCGTATAGTCAATCATGACATCTCTGAATGAAATTAAATTTATGAACTGCTTAAATATATTCCAAGTTTCTGTTGTGTCTGTTCTGTTCTTTATTGATACTCAAGCTATTGCTGTATGTTGGATGTTTGGGGAACATTCTTAAGGCCATGTGTCATGTTAGTTTGTGGTAAATTGTTGATAACTGGATTGGTATTGTGATTTAAGATAAAAACGTAGTTACTCTATCTTAAGAATGGCAAGTTATACCTAAATAATCTTTAATTTTCATATGTGAATCTTGCAATGTGGTCAGATGTTTAATGCCAAAGTGTTTGTGTATCACACGATTTTTAACATTATATAAATAAATTGGATCCTCCGAATAAAGGCTCTTCAGATTCCTGATCAATATCAGAGCAACTACTGCTACTTCCATAAAAAAAGGCTGTGATATTCACATTTTATTTTAACTCTGCTCTCTGAATGGCAATGAAATATCAACGTAAAGATGCGAGTGCCATCCCCGGTGCCCCATCCAGTGGAGGATCCTTAGATATCCCTCCGCCATTAGAGCTAGATCCTTCATTGTCTCCAACTCTGCCGCCAATACCAGAGCCTAAAGTACCGACTGAAGCACCTCTCACTACTGAGAGGCAAACCAAACCTCCTGAACCAGAGGCAGAGAGGGTGATACCAACTGCTCAGCCTGATAACCGCCAACTGGACGGCGAGCCACCAGCTGAAGGTAGTGCAGACCCTAGATCAAGGGATAGAAAGGAATGGCAACGCTTCTTCGGCATTCACTCTTCTTCAAAAAATAGACTTTTGGGTGGAAAGGTGTCTATGAGCCCATTAGCTTAAGAGCTTGAGCAAAAAAGGCTGCTTTTACTTTCTTGCTTTTAGAGGTAGTTCCTTTTAGGAATAAGCAGTAGTTAATGAAGTTAGAAAATTATCTTTTGACTTTCGCTGTCACTGTGGAATCTTCATATGTGGCTTCACAGTGACATCATGACTAATAACAATGCTTAATTTCTTATGAACAAGAAAGATTGTCAAAGATAAAAGCTTTGAGAACTTTTTTTATTTCTGAGACATGGAACGCCAAGCTGGGACTTGCAAGACTGACGAGTCTTGGAACCTGCATTGCATGGCTTTCTGTAGAATCCTTTATGCTTGTAATTAATTTTTTGCTTGCTTATCCCATGCATTGTTACTTTATTGATCTTATAACCATTCATAAAGTAAGTCTGTAAGTATATAAATATTAGGATTTAAATGAAGAATTTTATAATATATATATACTTCTCCGTTGAACATATACTGCCCCGTTAACTACTTTTTTTTTTTTACATTACAAACCAACAATTGAAAACTTATTGTGATAAATGTTTTGAGTGGATAGCTTTTATTGTAGTCTTTATTTCTATAGCTGTGTCTCTAGAACTGTAAGTCTATCTAGAATACATAGTTTTACTTAGAACTTTGTCCTTGTCTTTGTAAATGGCAATCCATTACATGATTCTGAACTATTATTTTATCTAGTTGAATTTCATGAAAGTTACTTGCTTGTCCCTTATCCTCTTTGCAAACCAGAGTCATCTCTACAATACTGTAGTTTAAATTTTGTAATTCTACATGTACGTTCACAGTGACTGTATTTTAAGATGCAGTAATGAAGGCACATTTGTTATCTCCTTTACATATTTATGACACTTTGAACAACCCAACACCCCTATCTATGGATTGTTGCTCTAGATATTTTAAGAAGCTATAGAACATTGTTAAGGGTATCACCTTATACATCATCATCCTCATCTCCTACGCCTATAGAGGAAAAGAGCCTCGGTTTGATTTCACCAGTCGTTTCTATTTCAAGCTTTTAATTTACCTTATAGTTATCATGAATTAATAACAGCTTGTTCAACATAACCAGCTGCCAGCCTATAGTACAGTGCAGTTATTTAATACAAAGAGAAAATTCAAATAATGGAACAAGTATGTATTGTACCGGTAAAAGCCCAGAAACAGAATTTGAAATTCTTCACCAAACAAATAGTTCTACTTGTCTTCTATGAAATTGGCAATACAGTACTATTATTTTATGTTTACAGAATGAAATAAAACTTTGGCATAAGTTAGTTTTATAAGAAACAGTGGATAGATGCCTTGAATCTGTATGGTGTGCTGTAACCCTAGGTTTTGTCATATAGTATTTAGCTAATAACTCATTAGAACTATAATGGTTTCTGGTTTCTTTAGCCCTTTAAAGTTAGACTGTTGGAATATTCCATGAGAGACTTCTGTTTGTGCTTTGAAGTAGCTAACAGATATAAAGTAAACAGTTTATTTTTGGATGACTGGTAACTGGCAATTATTTACTTTAAGGATTGGACTCCTTCTCTTGGGATATAGTTAATCTCACTAAAAGTTGAGCTAGCTGATCACCAATTGTTCTGAAAATTCTTGATGCCAGAGACAGAGTGTTGTATGTCCCAGAGTTCTAGGCACATTTACAAAGACAAGGGAAATTATTCAAATTATAATTATTAAACATGTTCTATTCATAGAATTGAGAAAGTTGCTTAAAGACTTTCTTTATTCACTAGATAATAATACAAACTCAGAGATTTAAATATTTTCTAATGTTGGTTGTAAAAAAAAATATTACGTAATACAATGAGTTTCTTTTAAAAAACTGACCAACGTGGGTGTTTGAAGGCAACCAAATGTTTTGAATTAGTATTATAAGTCATAGAAATAAGGATTTTTAAAATAAAGATTAAAAATTTCCTTTTACTCTGTTTTTCTTACACATTAATGTTTCTAGAATCCTAGTTATAAAATTTTGACGGCTAGGTTGGAAAAAGTAAAATGAAATGGATGAAAAATAAAAATCTGGGAGTAATATGGATGGACATTAGAAGAATGCTACAGAGAACCTTTAGTAGTACCTACTTCATACAAGGCCCTTGATAGGCATAACCTGCCTTGTATGAGTGCCAACAGCAAGGTCTTTGGAAGATAAACAAAGAGATATAAACAACTGTTGATCGAAAAACAAATATTAAAAAGGAAAGGAAGATTGGATGTTTAGCCAAGTTGTTCTTGAACTTTTGACTGGCTGTTTAGACTTTAGAGGTACTGTACATTGTCCTAAACAGGGCTGTTATGTGAAACCATTTAAGGATAGTGTGCTTATTTAGGAGGCCATTCAAGAGAGCCTCAACAAACCATCATGTGAGACCCAGATTCTCTTCACAATTATTGTTGAAAAGGTAAAATGACAGTTCTCCTTTGGGGACAGTGAACATTTTATTGAATACAGTGAATTTTTCATTGGATATAATGAACATTTCATTGAGTATCATGAACATTTCACAGTTTAGTGTGTATTTAATGGCTGTATGCATTGTTCAATGAACATTTCATGCCTGCACACATAGTTTAAGGAACATTTCATGTCTGTATGCTTAGTTTAATGAATATTTCATGACTTTTCACATAGTTTCATGAACCTTTCATGGCAGGATGCATAGTTTAATGAATATTTGATTGCTGTACATATAGTTTAATGATTAGATTACCATGTAAGTATCAGAATGTACATAAATAATTGTATATGAAAGTACAGTATTTAACTGAAATATATCTTTGTTTTGTTTTTTAAACCCAAGAAAATTTTTGTAGAGATTATGTTAGGGCCACTATTTTTGGGAAAGTGCTCTGTGGTCTCCTAGATCTTCCCATCTCCCTAAATTAGTAAAGGCAGGTGGGACATAAGAATAGACAGTTGCTGTACAATCAAAAGCCTGGTAAAATCTGTCTTCAGCATTAGTAATGGTTCTCTGTGGGAAATGGGTTATCAGTTAGAAGACAAATTCAGCACTTGAGATGTTGTGACAGATTCAATAGAGCTGGAACCCTTGGGTATTCCATATGTATACTAAATCTAACTTGCTTGTTGATACACTAGCCCTAGGGTAAGAGACAATACATCTTTGGAATATCATGTATACAATGCCCTTTACATGAAATTCATTGGGTATCACACAGCACCTGCCCCAAAAATAGGGTTTTCTCTTTCTTCAAAACCCATTTATTTTGTTGATATCAACAAAATAAATGAGTTCAGGAATGCTGCCATCAGTTCAAAAACTTTTATGTGAATTACTGTGAACTGAGTGGACCATATTCCAAACATACTCCCAGGTCTCATTTATATGACTTCCCCCAACCCAACCCATGTAAAGATTCATGGATGTCGGGTGAAGGACCGGCATGGAGAGAGCTATTGGGGAGGACCATGGTCTGAGAATTTGTATGCAGAAGAGGGATAACTGGAAATGTCTGTCCCAGAACCAAATTCAAGCTGTTCTCCTCCATATTCAATTAAGGTTTTTGAACCTGGTCTTCAGAGCTTAGTCAACGATTGAAGCAAACGAATTAGGCCTAAAACCCTGTCCAGCTATTATTGCTTAGCCTTTCAAAAAAGCAAAAGTTTTCTAGATATGAATGTGTTGTGGGTTTATACTTGTTATAGGTAACCTTTGAGCTAAACTTCAGTACCTCAGCAAAGAAAATGTAGCTTTTACTGTGATATGGTTTGAAAATCTCTCTCCCTGTTTGTATGCAATTTTTATTTGTGAATCTGCTTCCTTCAATGTCAAAAGTTTACAGATTAATCAGCTGATTTCATGGGAAATGTCATTACTGTTTGAGGTTTCTAAGTGTTAGATTTTATTTTAAAATTATATAATTGTAGTTTTGATATTATTAATAACTTAGGAAAAGGCTTATCATCTTGAATTTGGTGAGGGACAAAACGTAATTTTAACTAGTACATCTTTAAAGCGTTCCATATCCCCCTTGGTCTTGAGTTATAGATGACATTGTGCTCATGAATAAGTTAAAGTTGAACTGAAAATTTACTTTGAAAACCAGCAGTCTATTCTTCCGTTTTTATGGTCAATACGGATTTTTTTAAGATTATTTTCCTAAAGTTAAATTGTAATTTGGCAGAATTGTGTGATTTTGGATCAATGCCGGATGTATCCCTCTGCAAGTGGACTAATCTCAATGTCACTCAACTGAAATGGATTGCTTCTGCTGGTCGGAATGCCTACTGGTTGGGAGGACCCAAAGATGATGTCACTTACGGAGATGCCTTAGGCGAGTATTGATAGACATTTATTTTTTAGTGAAGTAGACGATTTGCTTGTTTTTACAACTCTCGCACATTTTCTGTCGGTTTATATGTATTCATGTTCATTTATTATTATGTAAAGAGAACTTACATATATATGAAATTATTTCCATCATAATTAGCGTTTACCTAAATTAACTTAAGGGAAGCTAATTCTCTGGAAATATATTTTAGTGAAGTAGACGATTTGCTTGTTTCTAAAACTGGTACATTTTCTGTGAGTATGTGTATTCATGTTTATTTATTAATATTTTGTAAAGAGACCTTACATACATGTAAGATTATTTCCATCCCAATTAAAGTTTAGCTGAATTAGCTTGAGATAATTCTCTGGAAACTTTTTGTGATTTGATCAGCTCTGTTCTTTAAATAATTTTTCAAAGAATTTGTTTAATTTGATTTTTAAGGTTTTACTAAAATTCACAGTTGTAAATGTTTACAATAATTCAATAAAAGAATCTCATGAATGATTAGGATTTAGATTTGTAATAAATCAAAAAGATATTAATGGTAATTCAATCATGAATGTAATATTTTTCTTAATCAACAGGTGGGTATGCCATGTTTGAAACATCTCAAATTCCAAAAAAGTCTAATCAAGGGCCCACGTTTGAATCTGCGATGCTAATGTCACCAGTTCAGTCATCAACAGGCTCCACTGGCATGTGTGTGAAGTTCTGGTAAGTTCAAGTTATCTCATGGATGTTTGAGATTTAGTAGGAATACTTTTGGCAATGCTGTTCCTTCTCACGAGCAGTAGGAAAAAATGGTTTATATTGTGGTAGTAAAATAATTATGTTTTAATTTGTTAGCCAAAAGCAGACTTTTCATATTGATACCTGTTAGTGTGATGCTGTAATTAATCTTTGCAAAATTTTAGCTGACTGATTTAGTGGTTGGCATATGAAATCACACCAAACCTAAGTGATCATATGGGAATATAGAAATGTCACTAAGTAGTGTCATTGAACCACTTGATAGTAGCAACCTAGTCTTCTTACACTAAAAATGTTTTTATTAACTTTTTTTTCATCAGTAATTGATGATTGTTAAGTAAATCAACATTGCCAAATTGTAATGAAAATTTAGATTGTGATCGGGAAGTCTTGCTTACATATCTCCACTTACTTATTTTACTCACTTTTAACAAATAATTGCAGATTTTCAGGAGGGAATTATAAGAAATAATTACTTAATGCCTACAGATTTTGATGATATAGTTACCTGATAAACATTTTGTCTGTATAAACTAATTATATTTATTGATTATCTTGCTATTCCCTGTGGATATTGCATTCTGCATGAAAATATCCATGAGTGGCATAGATTAGAAGGGAAAGATATTATTTACATTCCATTTGGCCTCCAGCTTCACCTCTCTTTGTCTTTTAATGTTTATCTGCTCTTGATGTCCTCCAATGGCTATTCAGTGACTATATTTTGCCTAGCTTTAGTTTCAATTTCCTATTTAAGAACTAATTGATTTTGCTATCTTATAATATTTAAGAAAAGGGACCCACCAGCCTGGTTAAGCTGCTATCATTTGTTAAATTCAATGTGTTAGAGCCATAGCTTTCTGTGGTAGCAATGAAACTTGGGCGTAAATGATCTTTTTTTCTGTAGAATAATACACAAACACTGAATAGCTTATGGTAATAGTTTCCTCTTTTCAAAAGTAGAAATCTGAGAGTGATCAAATTGAAATTCAGAAATTGTTTTGAACATCAACTGGTGAAGTTCATTAGTCATGTGGAGGGGTGAGAGGGCCATGTCATCCTGATGGAAGGGTCCCTTCCATCAAGACGACATGGCCTGAGCCCAAAAAATAGTCTATTCACCTATTCATCAAGCTTTTTTTTTTAATATTGAAAGAGGAATGTTAATTTAAAAAGATACAGTTTGTTAGTTTCTTTAAAGCTATCAGGCAAGACCCCTGAAGATAGCAATACAGTAGTACCACTCCGAGGAGCTCTATTGCCACTGAAATATATAGGTTTTCCATATGATTGGAATATTTTTCATTACTGAAGATGATCTTGGGAATATTTTTTTTTCAGTTTGTCATCCATACCTCCCTTTCAACTTTGGTTATCATAGTATGTTAATGATTGTGTCATTACCACTTATTCGTCACAGGTACTCGATTTCTGGATTGAGCCCAAATAGGATCCGAGTGTTACTTCATCCTATGCCAGCCGATATGAAGAGCGATGATGATGTGGCTGACATGATGATTGATTACGATGGCAGTGGTGATGTTGTTCTTTGGGAGGCACGGGATATGACCATGGGAACTTGGAAGGAAGGACAAGTTGTTTATACTTTTGATGCCCCACATGCAGTAAGTTAAAATTGGAGCATATACATTTTGTTTATTCATGTATTGCCCTTTTTCATAGAGTAGACTTGATTGTTTAAATTGGCAGGATTTTTTTTTACCAATTTCTCCACCTTTCCTTGGAAAAGAAGCTTTGGTGATGCTACAGTATTCATTCCTCTCATAGATACGAATGTCTGTTTTACAGATACAGTATCAATTCCATGCATTCCTTAGACTAAACAAAACCCTTGATCTACAGTATTAAAAATCTTGTTTGATGGTGTTTGTTTCTTTTTTCAATACATGGTTGTACAGTTTTCTAATTTTTCTCTGGTTTGAGTGTGATTTAGATCATTTGACTTTTCCTGTCCATCTGGGGAGTAACTAATCTATCCCCATTTTTACCATGGCTATAGTCCCATTTAACCAACTTAGGACTTCATGCACGCCTTGGATAATGGTATATTACTGTAACAATATCTATAGTTATTTCTTTAGTTATTATTTGTATCCACATTTCATGGCTGCACATTTTTTGTGTAAAAATTTTACGTTGTCAATTTTTTATGGTGATATTTTTTTTCTACTGTTCTATGGATTTAAATCTTGGTAAACGTTAATGTGCTCTAAGATAGTTGGGGTAAGAGTGTTTCAAAAGACATAGCAACGTCAAGATTACGAAGCTTAGTATAAAATAGGCAAGAGCAGAGTAGAATAAAAAGGGACTGAGAATGAAGTTCAATGAGAAGTTTCAATCATAGACAATGATTGAATTCTTTGGAAAGAGCCAACTAGATTGCCTTGACAAGGCAGCATGCAGATACCAATATGTGTAAGAAGCAAGGTTTCTATATTGTAGGCTCTTTAGATTTGTAGTTTTTACTTATACATCTCTGCCTTTTGATTGCCTGCCTAATTCCTTTATGGCATTGGATCAGAATGCTTATAACAGTTAGGTAAATAGCATAGTATGTATAGGGGAGTTCAATACAAAGCTGATGTACTGTGCCTTTTTTGTGGATTGAAAATGTACAAAAATCTATTGTAATTTAGAAAATATTGATATCATTTCCCTGACTGGCTAGAAATATGGCGTAACTAAATTGTTATCATTATGGGTTCACCCTGTTGGATTGGACAAAAAATAAGGACTCAGAGGATACATTTTGTCTGGAAGCAAAGACTTTACTACCTTGAATTCTTCCGTTTTACAAGAGCTTATGGTGCCATACCTGATGACTGCCATTGCTAATTTTTTTACACCCAAAGTGTATTTTTTGTAAAATTAAATATCCAAACAATTATGCTCAGATATTCTAATAACGTTATAGATTATCATAATGATGGTATCATATAAAGTATTAGCTCCCATCAAGGTACTAGCTTCTATGTTAGCTCATGCAATCCTAATTGATTCTTTCATTTAGGAATTGTTGGTTGGTTAGGGGTACGTAAGGAGAGAGGGGAATGGCGTGGCCTTAATTACTTAGTGCTAGAATTTTCAAGTTTTTAAGGGCATTTCTTTATCAAAGGGAAAGGATATAAGAAAAATAAAAATTTTACGGGGGTCATTCAAACATATTTTCTAAAGAAGAAACAATGTTATTATAGAAATAGGAAATTTTATTATCTTTTTATTTACTATTTCTTACATGCGTAGATTTCTATCAAAATATGTTGATCTACCTTTTCAGTTACGTTATATGTGAGATGGTTAGCAATTTTACATATTGTATATTTCTTTCTTTAAGCTGCAGGAATTCATGGGATTTTTTTGTATTATCAATCAGATAAATATAACAAACTTTCATCATCATTAAGTATGTACTAGTACAGTATACTGTATTAGTATGATAATTAAAATACTAATGTGAACTTCACACAATATACCAATTTAATGAAGTGTTGAAAGTACAGTATTCATTGGTATGAAGTGTAGTTTTAATTGAAAAATACAGTTTTTTTCTCAGAATCTGATGCAGTATTACATTTCCTAGTGACCTTAATAAAAGATGCTATAAAAGTTGATATGGTTTGCTCTTTCAGGTAATATTTGAGGGTATCCCTGTAGACGCTAATGACCTAAGCAGGAGATTCCGAGGTTATATTGCTCTTGATGAGCTAGCTTTTGCGGAATCTGCTATGTGTGGGGCATTTTGCACTTTTGAAGGGGGCACCTGTGGCTGGACCCAAGATGAAATGGATGACTTTGAATGGTCACAGGTGAGTTTCCATTTATTTCATGCTTTCTCCAGTCATTTTATAAAGCTGTTCTGTATGTCCTTTTTTTTTTTATTGACCTAATGTAAAAAAATTTGTTCCCTTTCTGAAGAGAGTTGATCATAAAAAAATGTCTTCGATTTTAAAAAATGGCACATACCAATGTCTGTGAACAGTTGCAAAATATTGAATATATCGCGAAGAAGGGGATCTAAAGATTTCTAATTTGCCAACTCCTTCACAAAATTTTGTTAAAGCTTCTACTTTCATAGCTACTGTATACAGTATAAAAAAGAAACTGGAAATCCCAACATTTTCAGTTACTAAGAGTTAAGGCTGTGCTGAAAGTTCCTTCATTAGATTTTCTTGTTACCATATTTGTTAGTCTTGTTTTGATTCATAGCACCTGTCCTGTTGATTGATATCAAATAATTCAGTTTTTCACACTTCCTTTCTGTATTTAATTACGCCTCTGTCTTGATACCGTATCCTAATGCTTACAGAGCCGTGGTAGTTTAAACCCATCCACTGGACCACCCAGAGATCGTTCTTCATTTGCAAACAATGGAATGATGGGTGGATATGCTTTTATTGACTCAAGCTATCCCAGAAGACCTGGAGACAGGGCACGGCTGATGAGCCAGGAGTTCCAAGGGACCAGTAAGTAATACTATTTTGTAGTGTATACTCATATATACTATGCAACAATACATACACATAAAAACCCTCATATAAATAACAATAATGCAGTATATGTGTATATAGTATGTGCATCTACAAATATAGTTGTGTATGTATGATTGTACTGATCAAAAAGATTAATATAAAACATACATACACAATATGAGGGCACATAATTTAAGATGGCAAACAGGTGTTACTTAGTTCTGGCTTAGTTCAATAGAATAGAATTTATGAAGAAATCTGCAAGCTTGTTAAATAGAATTTGAATGATTCCACTTAATTGCTTCTTCTACTGAGAGATAAGTACGAAAGGATAGATTTAAGTATTGAGGTCAAGTTGTTTGGATAATCATCACTGTAGATGTGGTGTATTTAAGGAACAGCTGGAGTGATTTGCATGAACTTCATAAAAGAAAACTTTATTTCTCCATTCATTCTAGATCCAGACAGTCCACTCTGCATGCGCTTCTGGACCCACATGTATGGAAATGGAATAGGATCACTGCGAGTCATTATTTACGACGTCAATAGCAAAGAGGATGAAGTTATTTGGAGTATAACTGGGGAGGCTGGTAATGCCTGGTACCAAGGACAGGTGCCCATTGCATCACCCACACCCTTCAAGGTACCACCAAACTCAGTTGAACTTCCAAACTTCAAGGTACAGTTATCTTGCAGGTCATCCTATCTTCCCTGCATCTGAGAAAGAGAATTTAGTTCATATTACTGTAGTTTAGCTTTCAACAGAGCTTTAGACCAGACCATGTAAGCAGCAACTTTAGTGAAACCTTTAATGCAGAAAAAAATTTCTTTTCACATTTAATTCACTTCACATTTTGATTTGTTATCACTTTTATCATATATTTTGTACTTAAGAGCTTAATATTGTAGTGTTTAATTTTTCATGCCAAAGCATGTTTTTATTAGCTTAACCATGTCCCATTTTTCATGTCACACATTCTCATTAGTATTTTCTTTACTTGGATGCAGGTAATTTAGTGTCTGTATGATAACTGTACTGTTAACTGCATGTTATTTTACATTTAATTTTATCTTTGTGACTATAAAATTTAAGTAAAGTAGTTATGTCTTGTTTATATAAATTCCCTTGAGTTTCATTGTTGGTCAGATAATGATATTTCTGTGATCATTGCGTGACCATGTGAAATCTAGGTGCATGTTGTATGACATAAGTTTTCTTAGGATGTGCAGTACATTCTGTAACACAGCTGCAGGGAATTAAATAGACTATATGCATTGAAAGCTGTCAAGTGTGTTGTGTTGCTGAAATATGCATTTTCATGAACAAAGCTTATAGAAATCAATTGATGCATCTTCAATATTGTGAATTGTACAAAACTGTATAATTTAAACAATCTTTGAAGGGCGTTCAGTCCCTCTTAATGAGTTTGGATGGTTCATAATGTGCAAGTTTTAGTACTTTCAGGAAAGTAATAGCATTTTATATTTTATCTTTGATGTATTTTCGTGCATTTTTTCTGTTGATAAGCAGCATCAGGGGTTTGATAAAGTATGCAAATTGAGAGATGATATCATTACATATGTGACTGCTTGAGTTTTTCTCATGAAAGATTTAAATTCTTAAGCCATTGAAGTTTATAAATTTGTATTTACAAAATTCCGTTTTTGCATACTTTTCCAACCATTGTACAGTAATTTGTTCTCTCCTAAAAGAAAATTACACTCAAAGATTTTATCAGAACTTTGTTATTAGTGTTCTTGATAAAAGTGTTGAGCTTGTGTACAGAATTTATTATGCCATTTGCATTTTTCTGAACTTTATATTGTTAAGGTTTTTCATAATTCCACAAAATACTGTCTTTGTAGACACATAAACATTAATTATTGATAAAACACGGTAAGAATGCATAGTTTATATGTTCCTTGAAAGGTAGAGCATAAATTTTGCCAGGTTTCATCCTTTCTTTGAAGGGAAAATTAGTTCATTGTAGCTGAAGGGATTGGGCTCATGATACCAATAGAGTCTTCAGCCAGTATTTCTTTAATGTCAGATTTCATCTCAAGTTTGTATCCAAAATGAATTGTAAGAATTAAATGATTTCTTTTATGTTGGTAATTCCTTAATAGATTATCTGACTAGGAATGGTATTCTGAATTGGTTTTGAAGAAAAATTTCAAGGAATGATTAATTCGTTTAAAACTGATTAAGTACAAAGCAATTGAAGAAAATTTCTGACGGTAAGCAATTCATTTAAAACTAATTAAGTAAAAAGTAATTTACTTGGCTCAATAAGGCAATATACTTTATTCAGATGTGGTTGCAATGATGGAATCTCACATGCATGCCCTTAAAGTATGCCGTGCATGTTAAATTGAACCAGTCTTGTCAAAGTAATTGTTAAAGTTTGTTGTCTTAATGATACTTTTGCGAGTAACAAGTTACTGTACTGGCACTCAAAAGATATCATTTAGAAGATTTCTTAACTAATTATATCAACTATAAACTATATTTTGAAAGTTTACTGAATGTTGAGGATAATAGGGAGGCAGATATAATTGCTGTTGCAGGTGTTGAGGTGCCAGTGATGGGAGATGAGAATGAGAGAGAGATTACAATAGATGAAGTGAGGAGAGCATGAGATGAAACGAGAGTAGGAAAAGCGTCTGGTATGGATGGTGTGAGAGCTGAGATGTTGAAGGAAAGGGGTGTGACTGTAATTGAATGGTTGGTGAGATGGTACCAGTAGATTGGGTTTGTGCATGTATTGTAGCATTATATAAGGGTAAGGGAGATGTGCATGAGTGTTGTAATTCAAGAGGTATTAGTTTGTTAAGCGTAGTTGGAAAAGTGTATGGTAGAGTAATGATTAATAGGATCAAGGATAAAACAGAGAATGCAATCTTAGAAGTACAGGGTGGTTTTAGAAGAAGTAGGGGTTGTATGAATCAGATTTTTACAGTAAGGCAGATATGCGAGAAATATTTAGCAAAAGGTAAGGAGGTGTATGTTGCGTTTATGGATCTGGAGAAAGCGTATGATAGAGTTGATAGGGAAGCAATGTGGAATGTGATGAGGTTATATGGAGTTGGTGGAAGGTTGTTGCAAGCAGTGAAAAGTTTCTACTAAGGTAGTAAAGCATGTGTTAGGATAGGAAATGAAGTGAGTGATTGGTTTCTGGTGAGAGTGGGGCTGAGACAGGGATGTGTGATGTCGCCGTGGTTGTTCAAAGGCCGATTCACATGACCCGTTTTCTTTCCGACAGGCTGGCCGTCGGTTAACCGGCGTCTAGCTTTCTTGCGTGTATTCAAAAGCAACTGTTCACACGACCCGTTAGGCTGACGGCGGCCCTCGGACGTCAGCCGTCCGAGTCGGCTCGGCTTCCTTTCCAAGAAACCTCGTCCGGTTTGACGGACGTTAGCAACCCGTCCCAACCAATGGGTGGATGATGTTTTGTGTGAACGAGGACCTGTATCGTTCCCGTTCGTTTCGTGGCATAAAACCCCGACTTTTCCTCATAGTATAGAGTCATAGAAATTAGTTAGTTTGTTGTTGACACCATGTATTAGAGGTTAATTGAACTTTTGCAAGGGTATGAGGAGATGTTTGACATGGCAAACAAGATGGAAATAATTTACATAAATAAAAGATATGGACAATGACTGGAGAGGCATTAAATAAAACAGTTGAGTTTATCGCAGTTTTAATATTCTTGGCATGGTGTATAAAGCATTATGAAGTTGCATAACTTATTTTATCAACACAGTTATCAACCAACATCTTATAGTGTCAAAATTATCGTAATTTACTCGGTCCTAACGTGATAGAGTCTTGAGTAAACAATAAAAACCGCGCGCTGGTGAACGGATACGGAACTCCTCGTGTGAATGTAAAACATTTCAACGGCGGTTAGCCACCACCCAGCCTGTCGGAAAGAAAACGGGTCGTGTGAATCGGCCTTAACTTGTATGTTGATGGAGTGGTGAGAGAGGTAAATGCTTGAGTGCTTGGACGAGGATTAAAACTGGTAGACGAGAATGACCATGAATGGGAGGTAAATCAGTTGTTGTTTGCGGATGATACTGTACTGGTTGCAGACACAGAAGAGAAGCTTGGCCGATTAGTGACAGAATTTGGAAGAGTGTGTGATAGAAGGAAGTTGAGAGTTAATGTGGGTAAGAGTAAGGTTATGGGATGTACGAGAAGGGAAGGTGATGCAAGGTTGAATGTCATGTTGAATGGAGAGTTACTTGAGGAGGTGGATCAGTTTAAGTACTTGGGGTCTGTTGTTGCAGCAAATGGTAGAGTGGAAGCACATGTACGTCAGAGAGTGAATGAAGGTTGCAAAGTGTTGGGGGCAGTTAAGGGAGTGGTAAAAAATAGAGAGTTGGGCATGAATGTAAAGAGAGTTCTATATGAGAAAGTGATTGTACCAACTGTGATGTATGGATCGGAGTTGTGGGGAATGAAAGTGACGGAGAGACAGAAATTAAATGTGTTTGAGATGAAGTGCCTAAGGAGTATGGCTGGTGTATCTTGAGTAGATAGGGTTAGGAACGAAGTGGTGAGGGTGAGAACTGGTGTAAGAAATGAGTTAGCAGCTAGAGTGGATATGAATGTGTTGAGGTGGTTTGGCCATCTTGAGAGAATGGAAAATGGCTGTCTGCTAAAGAAGGTGATGAATGCAAGAGTTGATGGGAGAAGTACAAGAGGAAGGCCAAGGTATGGGTGGATGGATGGAGTGAAGGAAGCTCTGGGTGATAAGAGGATAGATGTGAGAGAGGCAAGAGAGCGTGCTAGAAATAGGAAGGAATGGCGAGCGATTGTGACGCAGTTCCGTTAGGCCCTGGTGTTTCTTCCGATGCCTTAGATGACTGCGGAGGTAGCAGCAGTAGGGGATTCAGCATTATGAAGCTTCATCTGTGGTGGATAATGTGGGAGGGTGGGCTGTGGCACCCTAGCAGTACCAGCTAAACTCGGTTGAGTCCCTTGTTAGGCTGGGAGGAATGTAGAGAGTAGAGGGCCCCTAGTTTGTTTTTGTTTCATTTGTTGATGTTGGCTACCCCCCAAAATTGGGGGAAGTGATTTGGTTTATGTATGTATAAACAAATAACTGTATTCTTTGATATTAGGAAGAATTATAGTTTGTACTTACATTTTGACTGAGTTCAAGTATTTCTCAAATTTTGTAATTTGTATATATATATATATATATATATATATATATATATATATATATATATATATATATATATATATATATATATATATATATATATATATATATATATATATATATATATATATATATATATATATATATATATATATATATATATATATATATATATATATATATTATGTTGATGGAGTGGTGAGAGAGGTGAATGCTCGAGTGCTTGGATGAGGATTAAAACTGGTAGACGAGAATGACCATGAATGGGAGGTAAATCAGTTGTTGTTTGCGGATGATACTGTACTGGTTGCAGACACAGAAGAGAAGCTTGACCGACTAGTGACAGAATTTGGAAGGGTGTGTGAGAGAAGGAAGTTGAGAGTTAATGTGGGGAAGAGTAAGGTTATGAGATGTACGAGAAGGGAAGGTGGTGCAAGGTTGAATGTCATGTTGAATGGAGAGTTACTTGAGGAGGTGGATCAGTTTAAGTACTTGGGGTGTGTTGTTGCAGCAAATAGTGGAGTGGAAGCAGATGTACGTCAGAGAGTGAATGAAGGTTGCAAAGTGTTGGGGCCAGTTAAGGGAGTAGTAAAGAATAGAGGGTTGGGCATGAATGTAAAGAGAGTTCTATATGAGAAAGTGATTGTACCAACTGTGATGTATGGATCGGAGTTGTGGGGAATGAAAGTGACGGAGAGACAGAAATTAAATGTGTTTGAGATGAAGTGCCTAAGGAGTATGGCTGGTTTATCTCGAGTAGATAGGGTTAGGAACGAAGTGGTGAGAGTGAGAACGGGTGTAAGAAATGAGTTAGCAGCTAGAGTGGATATGAATGTGTTGAGGTGGTTTGGCCATGTTGAGAGAATGGAAAATGGCTGTCTGCTAAAGAAGGTGATGAATGCAAGAGTTGATGGGAGAAGTACAAGAGGAAGGCCAAGGTTTGGGTGGATGGATGGAGTGAAGAAAGCTGTGGGTGATAGGAGGATAGATGTGAGAGAGGCAAGAGAGCGTGCTAGAAATAGGAATGAATGGCGAGCGATTGTGACGCAGTTCCGGCAGGCCCTGCTGCTTCCTCCGGTGCCTTAGCTGACCACGGAGGTAGCAGCAGTAGGGGAGTCAGCATTATGAAGCTTCATCTGTGGTGGATAACGGGGGAGGGTGGGCTGTGGCACCCTAGCAGTACCAGCTGAACTTGGTTGAGTCCATTGTCAGGCTGGGAGGAATGTAGAGAGTAGAAGGTCCCCTTTTTGTTTTGTTTCATTTGTTGATGTCGGCTACCCCCCCAATTTAGTGCCTTGGTATATGTATGTATGTGTATATATATATATATATATATATATATATATATATATATATATATATATATATATATATATATATATATATATATATATATATGTATTTATTTATTTATTTATTTATTGAGTTATCTACATATATATTATTTATTCAACAAACATTGCCACAGTATTAGGAAAATTTTGAAATATGTGATTTTAAACTCATTAGATTGTTAAATGTGACTTAAAGCTATGTTGTACCAATGAATTTATTCGCTAAAGTCATCATGTCACTAGATGCAAGTGCCATTGAGCATGATTTGAGTTTCTTATATTCCAGATTGTTTTTGAAGGTGTCATTGGCAACAACAACTTAGGAGACATTGCAATCGATGACATATCTATTGTGCAAGGTGCTTGCCCAAGTAAGTTGATTTTAGTACGGTACAGTTATTTCAGAGTTACTGTTATGATACTTAGTTTATTGTCAGATTTAAAGAAACATATGAGCATGCAAGTTCATTTTCAATTAAGATACTATTGTAAGTCTTATGGTTACAGCATTGCCTGAAGCGTGGATTGTGGTAGGGGAGGGGGTGGGTAGTAGTTGGATGTAGAACGGCACCTCGTAGTATCGGGGGATATTGAGGAAGGGCAAGGGACCTCTGGTAGTGGTTCTAACACGCCCTAGTTACTATACCGACACCCTATAAGGGTGAGCAAGCTGGGTTTATTCCTGGCATTCCATGCAACTTTTTCTCTGGTATATTTAGCAGTATTTATACCTTACAAATGGTGCTATAAGGAGCATTTCACGGAGCGACACGGGTCCCTCTCCCAGAAATAGATTTTTCCTTTGTCAAAATCCCTTTTTTATGATTGGTTTGCTCATTGAAAGGCAACCAATAATTAGAAAACCTTAAGACAAAATATAGTATCTTAGCCCATGCTCATCATATACAGAATTTTAAACTTTTTTAGTGCTATATTCATTTTATGTTCATATTGCTTTCATCTCCAGAGGCTGGGTTATGTAAACGTTACCCTAAAATAGGAAAATTACTTGCTTTATTTCTTTCCATCATACTAATGCTTCTATACTCACTTGTCTTCATGTCTTCACAAATCACCGCACATTCTCCAACCACTTCCCCTTACACTGGCATACTCCCCAACCACTCCCCCCTCTCTCTCTCTCTCTCTCTCTCTCTCTCTCTCTCTCTGTATATATATATATATATATATATATATATATATATATATATATATATATATATGTATGTATATATATATATATATATATATATATATATATATATATATATATATATATATATATATATATATATATATATATATATATATATATATATATATATATATATATATATATATATATATATATACCTACATTATATACTGTATGAGTTGGTGTAGCTCTGAAATTATTCTTCTCTCTCTATTTGCCTTTTCCTCCAAGAAATACCTCTTCACATAGTAAATTACTGCCTCAGCTTGGCTATGAAGTTGGTCATATGGCAATCTTGACGCAGAAAAACGGTCCATCATGAGAGTGCGTGTGTATCACAGATTGTATAGTGGCATATGAGTGGGGAGAACCCTGCTCGGATGACATGTTTAGGATAACGGGAAAGCCTTATCCAGTAAACATGCTTTGAAATTTGCCTCATTGGTGATTTGGAATAGAAGCTAGAATAATTTCAAATAAGATTTTGGAAATACACTAAAGAAAGAAATAAAGAAAAACAGAGATAGAGGGTATGTAGCTGGGGCAAGTTGGAGAATGAAGACAAGCCAGTGATCTGTGGAAATATGGTATAAGTGGGGGTATCTCTAAAACCAGGTGCTGTCTACTATTGGTCCTTTTTCATTGCTTTAAGTTCAGTTAAAATGAGACTATGGCATCCACTGACAAAAACATGGGGCTTATTTCGCATCGTTCTTTGGTCATAAAGTAAAAAAAAATAAATCCCTATCCTCTTTATTCCACAAGCATTTTAATAATCTGCAGTTTTAAACTATTACTGTTCTTAATAGTATGTTTATCTTGATTCCTCTTCAACGCATTTTCTTTCTCATAAAATTGCATGTTACCAAACAACAGAAATTTGATGTAAAAATCCCAGCTTATCATGATCATAAAGCTCTGATTTCTCTTTCTATGAAATTATTTATGTTATAAAGGACATTGTTGGAGAATTTGGATAAATTTTAATTTAAATTTTGGTAAAGGAAATTTTTTATTGGTGGTGGTGTAAAACCAAGTAGCTTGATTGAGTTTGTCATCAGAAAGGCTTAATGTGAATATTACTCATAACTAATATCATACCACAATAGGTTTCTCTATTATACTGGAAATTACTGTATTTCATTTTTAATTTTGTTCGTAATATCTTACACATCCGTTGTAACATTCTTTAGATGATACAATATAGTAATAATCATTATATTTTTCAGGTGCTCCTCAGGTTGCAGCTGGGAACAATGGCGATTGTACCTTTGAAGTAGATGAATGTGGTTGGTCCAATCCTGGCCCAAGAGAGCGTGTAGATGAAATGGACTGGGTTCGATCAGTGGCCGGGGACAACAGAGCTCCAGCCAGAGATCACACTATTGGAACTTCTCAAGGTGAGCGAAATGGAGCCTACCTCTAGATTTCTTCTATGCTTGTTGTAATTGTTTCTGTTCTTGCTTGTAATACTGATACTTTTATATATACTTGTTGGTTTGGTCTCTCACTTCTTATTTTCATATTTAATCTTGGTAACTTGTCAGTTCAATATTTTTAATTGTACTCAATCACAGTATACTCTTTTTAGGAAGACCTGCATCTTTCCCATTGGCACAGTAATTAACAGCTGATTCAAAGCTGATATTCTTATGTAAACTTTTAATGTTACTGTACTGTATTATTACTCTTTTACACCTACCATATGACATCATGGTATATTCTTGTTAGGAAAGCCTGTATCCTTCTCATCAGCACTATAATTAACAGCTGATTCAAAGCTTTTATTCTTATGTAAACTTTTACTGTTCTGTATTATTACTCTATGGTTACTTTAGAAAATTAATATCAAGTGATGATTTAAATTTTTGCATAATTTCCAGTGCAGGATCTCTGTGGTGTAACCGATGGCAACTTGCTAAATTAAAGGTTTGAGTCTTTTGTAGACAACTTTCTATTTTACAAATATCATCCTGCTTTCAAGGAAATACAAATAGACCTGGTAGTTAGAGGAAATCTTCTATCTACTAAGTTTTAAGGCAGTTACTCAGGTGAGTTCTTTGTTAGTCTTTAGCATGGTTGGAACCATTCCAGTATCCTTGATTCATTGCCTGAGGTCTATGCTATATTTATCCATACAGGATCGCTTTTCAGAAGTTACCCGTCGCTAGTGTTTAAAATGTCACGCGCTCTAATGATTAGGAAGTATAATGAGAATTAGAGTAAACCGAAATCTAGAGAAATGAAAAACACTGGTCTATGTGTATATGTGTGTGTTAGAGAGAGAGGAAGAATACCCTACTTGAAGGCTAAGGAGTAGAAAGAGAAAGTGATAGGCTTTAAAGTGATTGTCTAGAAATCTTTGGCAGACGGTAATAGTTTCATTGGTCTCACTCTGCCATTACCGAAATGCTAATTAGTAATCTTGCTGGAAAGTACAGTAACAACCTCATTGTATTAGGAATTAGAGGTTTTGATAGATATGGAAGTAGCTATGCAGGTCCAAAGGACTTTTATTATTATCTGATCTGAACAATGTTCATTTTGAGTTAATTAACACTATTGATAGGAAGTAAAATTTTTTTAGTGATTTCTGTATAAAGTGAGTTAATTGTTCTAGAAAATTAGTTCAATACTGGTAGCCAAAATGGACTGCATTACTATTTTGTCAATTACATGACATTTAGAAGGGAAAACAAGTGTTAAATAGAAAAGAATTTGTCTCAGAGAATGCATTGAGAGGAGGTAAACAGCCTGTTATGTGAGTTCTGTTTTTATTGTAGTGCATATTCCAATTTCATTTAAATCATGATAACTTTCATAAAAGGACTCGCAAATTGTAATATGATTGAATTCCCAGATGAAGGGGTCTTCATTTCTAAAAGCTACACTTATTCCTAGTTCTGGAGTACTTGACTGGTGGCTAAGGAGGAAAGGCAGTTAACAGTGCATATTTCTGTTATTTCATGGTTGAAAAATAAAGGCCTATGCAAAATATATTTATGAAAAGTTAAGGGCTGTTGGAAAGTTTGCCCGTGCTATCAAAAGATTGGAGCTTGACAAACTAACTGTGTAGGGATTTAATTTAGGACCTTCCTCAAAGATTAGAAGTCCTTTAGGGTGGTTTTCTGAGGTGAAATGGTCTATCAAATTCTTTACTGTATGACTCCATAGAATTCTCTTCCCCCTTCTTGATTTATTGTTTCCTGTTTTGACTGCTGTTAGTCCTAAACTCCAAAAGAAGTTCTTAGTTTTGATCATTGGGATGAAATCTCCTAAACCTATGCCAAGAGTATATCTTACTTAATTTCCATATCCAATTGCTTCTGTATTGTAAAGAACCAAGAGAGAAATTATGTTTGTTTTTATTGTGTAGCACATAATTTGTGGTTTGTTGTTTGTTGGGCATAGAGTTCAGAAGAGTCTAAACTTAATACAGTAGTTAACCCTGTTTACTGGTCAGTCATTTCATAAAATGTAATTTAAAATTTATGAGAAAAATTAAAAAAAGTACTAAAATCAGAAATTTTCTTACCTAAACTTAAAGTGATTCAGCCAATGAGTGGCATCGCAATTGTTTACAAGTTTGGGTGAAATTAATTGACCCCTTCGATCTTTGAATGTTATGATTCATGTACTGCAGCTGGAAGCCAATCTAGTTCTGATATCTCGAGTTGTTATAAGCTCAGCTTTTTACATATTAATTTTTCCAAAACATTTTTCAGCCTGTTGATTAATTGTGGAGAAAGCCCACAATAGCACTAATATGATTAAGAGTCTTTTAAGGATTTAGACAGACATTCCGTAGATGGAATTTTATATTACCTTTGCACTATACTTTACAATGTTTGATACCAAAAGATATTGATGCTACATACTGTACATTTCAAGCAAGCTAGCTGAGAAAAAGTATAGGAGAGTTTGAAAATGTTGAATGGAATTAAGAGGAGTGTGTGTATATTGTGTGATGTTAAAAGAAGTATACAGTATACTAGTCTTGTTTTACAAGGTTCGCCCTTGTGAAGAGTTTGTTCTGTGACTGTGATAGGTCTAAGGAGACACGTAATTCCTTGCTAATCTATGAGTGGCTTTTTAATACAGTATGTTTGTTATCTATTACTTACCGATTTTTTGTATATTATTTTCTTATTGGTAAACTCTTACCACGTATGCTTGTGATTTAACTTATGTGTTACCATTTTTTCAGATAATGAATTACCTATATAGGCCCTAAAAGGCCTAAATAACTTCATGCCTTTGAAATATATAAAAGATGGTATATGGTAATCTACCTTTTATATATATGTTAAATACACTCTGAATATTATCGTGTAATGGTATACAGTATTTTGGTGGTAATATGGAAATAGTTTAAACATGTTATAGATTATATTTTAGTTTATTAGTGGGTATTTTATTTGAGCAAGTATCTTCTATAAATGAATTTACTTCCTATTCATACACTATTTTCCTTAACCTCCACAAGCCAAGAACTGATATATTGCACTAGATATTTGTAGACTCCTCTTAAGCAAGGCAGGCTTGCTTAAGAGACAAATAAAAGTTAACTCAGATATTTAGACAAAAGCTAACCTTCTGAGGTAGAAGGATTTTCCCGAAGATATTAACAATTGTCAAACTTCAAGTGTTTTGGTGTTGAATTTCAACCATTTTTTTAATGCAATGTTGCAAATATGAGTTTACTAGTGGTGAACACTTAATACACGTGAGTAAAGATGTGAAGTTTAAAATATTTTATTTTAGATTTTTACATCTAAACTTAATCAAAGGTATTTATATATATAGTTTCATAGTGCTAAATCGATATTAAGACCAATGTAAAGTAAAACCTTGCCTTGAATCGTTCATTTGTTCCAAGAGATTATACTTGAGTCAATTTTCTGCATAGGTCGGATTTTCACTCACATGTTTGGCTACCACTGGTGCTAGAAAAGGAATGAGGGAAGAAGCGTGGGTAGTGGTAGGGGTTGGGGGAGGGGGTAGTCGTAGTAGCGGGCAGTAGTTGGATGTAGAACAGCACCTCGTAGTATCGGGGAATATTGAGGAAGGAGAGGTCTAATTGGTAAGGGACCTCGGGTAGTGGTTCTAACACGCCCCAGTTATTATACCGACACCCCATAATAGTGAGTGAGCTGGGTTTATTCCTGGCATTCCATGCAACTTTTTCTCTGGTATATTTAGCAGTATTTATATCCTAGAAATGGTAATAAGGAGTATTTCATGGAGCGACACAGGTCGAGCACAGAAATGGGACTTTTTTGTTCCCTGTAGATGCTCTGCACATGAAAAGTACTTACAACCTTCTATCATTTTATAGAAACCAGATACTTACATTGATAGGTTTCCATGTAAAGAATAGTACTTACTTGTTATTTTATGAATCAGAGACTAACGTAAAGTAGGAAATAATGACATATGTCGGATTTTATATTTGTATTTGATATTTAAGGAGAGCGACAAAACGGAACCGATGTGTTGAACCAACATAAAGATCGGTATTACTATATAGCTTATTCTCCCTGGTAAATTACTGTAAAGTATAAATGGAATTCTCAAAGTATCTGTCAAATGGAATAATAAAATATCTCCTTGTCATTGGTTATTAAAAAAAAAATTATTTGTCTATTTTCATATAGATATTAGATAAAAGTGCCATTAAACCTTATATTCTTGCACAAATACTATAAGTTGTTCAAAAATAGTTTTTAGGGAGAATTATATAAATGGCCCAGTGCCACAAACTAGTCTATGTCTGTCAATATTCAGGACAGATATTTTCTTTGCCCTATATATTTTTCATAAAGATTCTTTTTATTATTTTTAATATTCAATTTTTCTCATTACTTTAATATTAGTTGTCTAACCCTTAAACCACATAGAAAGCATCCTGGATAAGTTATCAGGGCCCAAAAAGCTGATTTTACATGAGATGTTCATTTTAAAATTTTGGTTATTTTACCATGAACAGATTCAACATTTCTAAGGTTGATTAGACTTTGGACTTGAAATCTGGAAATTACTCATTTTTTTCAGTGCACATTTTTTTATATTCATGTTTTGCATTTATGTCATTTTGACTGGGTTCTGGTATGCATATGTACTTGCCTGTATAGGGTGAGCAACTCTTGTTCCAATATGCCTGTGCAGTTGTAATTTACTTATGCTTGGTAATTTTTTTGCCGTTCTTGAAGTGTGCTGAGACCATTTCTGTCTCACAATGTTGAATGAGTTTTCAACATGCTCTGCTGTCAAAAGTTTTTAAAGGAAAGAGGTCATAGTATATACAACATGTCATTTACTCAGACTGCAGTTATTGTATCACTAAATTTGTCATGGATGTATAAAAGACTATCAGCATTAAAAGTCACAATCTGTGGGTGACCACCTTGATAAGAGGTAAGAAGTTTGTTTATCAATTTTTCTTTTCAGATTAGGCTTAATATGTGTGAAGAGGTTTTAATATTTTTAGAAAGGAAATTAGTCAGATCCTTTTTTATGTTATTAGATATAGGAATAAACAACCAATATTGCAGAATTTCTCTTCCGAAAACAATACTAATATAAAGCATATTGACAACATACTAAACTTCCTTTCTACAACTAACCTGACAATGAGTAAGCTTCGCAAGAGGATGAAAGCCAAGCGTTAATACTTTTTCACTGTTTCCAGAGATAGTGAGTAATGTAACTCATTTCCCGGTTTATTTGGCTCAAGTGTAACATGTAATGGCATAAGCACATACAAACAACCTTAACATAATGAGTAATAACAATAAAGAGCTAAACTCATAAATGGAACACTTGTGTAATACTGTAGTCGTACAGTAGATGCAAGATGTCATATCAATTATTAGTTTCTTTGTTTGTATAATTGAACTTGTTTTACATCCTTTCACTGTATAGTTTGATTTTACTTACCCTTGTATTTGTATGCTATATTTTAATGCTTTAGTATCATCTCCCCTCTAAAGAGACAATTGTGGTCGTGCGCTAGAAAGAATTTATTTGCTGTTCTGTACCATTACAGTAAAAAAAAGAAAAAAAATAAGTACCATTACTGTAAAACTAAAAAAAAAAATAAGAGGGCTTGACAGCAGATCATATGGCAAAAACACAAATCTGAACTTGCAAGTTTCTCATGTAGAGTGTGAACAAACAAATTACAAATTACTGTAACTAGGGCTGTTAATAGCCAAATACTGTATCCACCTGTTCTTTCCATGTTTCAATCTTGGAATTTTATGGATGCAATTTGTCCTCTAAGGTCATTGAATGGTTATTTCTCTCTCTATTTTTTCACTCTTAATTTTGTTTTTGTTTTTACAAATGGGTTCTTAACTTCTTTTTTCATTCCTTTTGCATTTAAAAATTGTTTTTCTTTACAAACGACTACATCTTGAGAATGGCTAGCCACTTACTTTTTAGAAGAAAAACTTAATTTACTGTATGAAAGGAACCAAGCGTGAATAAAAATATCTTTCCATTTTCAGACAATAGAATATGCTATTTTAGGCAAATTTCATGTGGCACCCTGTGAAAAAAATGCTGCCATTTTGTTAAATTTTTTATTATCCCTTAGATGTGTTTTATTTTTAAATTCCATATTATCTCACAGCCTTATTGTTATTGTTTTTTCCACTACATCTCTGGCACATATGTATGTTTAGCATACTTGTTGGTTTGTATCATTAGTTGATACCTTGTTTTTTTTCTTGGGTGTTAAAGGTTAATAAAAGTAGGTTGAAAATGGACACTTTAAGTGAAATTACATTTTCGGTAGCCTTGCTGCTCATACCGACTTTTCTTTTGCTAATCTTATTGCCTTTAGAGTTTTATGATTTTACAGGAATTGCCATAACTTCATTACAGATAATCTTTTTATATTTTGCCCTTTTTATTATTTAACTGCTGATTTATTACCAACATTTTCAAATAAAATTTCATAATTAGATGTCAAGCTAATGCTTCCAGAATTTTAACTAACTACAGTACTAATAACTGTACATCTTCACTTTTAATTTCATGTTATCATGGGTATAAATTTGTACTTTACTTAACAGTAACTATCTAACATATTATGGTTATAGTTTGCAGTGTTGAGGTAAATTATATTTTGTAAATGCAGTTATGCTTATAACCTTCAGCAGTATAATTGCTAGGGTAGAATGCTTTTGCTATGGGAAATACTAAATTATGTAGTTGCCTTGTTGAAATCACAGGTCTAGTCCTGCACAGTTTTGTTTGCAATATGAGAACTGTAAAGAAAACATAACGCACAACTGAATGACTCGACTCTTACTTCTTCAATTTAGCCGTCTAATTACGACACTTCTTAAGGAAAGTTCAGACTACAGCATGCAGGTAACTTCTATGGCATACTATAAGGAGTCCCTTTGACCTCTGGCTGCCTTGCTTTTATTCCCTTCACTCTCCACATGAAGCTAACTAT
This sequence comes from Palaemon carinicauda, assembly GCF_036898095.1. NCBI lineage: Eukaryota > Metazoa > Arthropoda > Malacostraca > Decapoda > Palaemonidae > Palaemon > Palaemon carinicauda. The sequence continues at coordinate 120,587,219 of NC_090729.1, forward strand.
TGTAATAGCTTTTTTTTTTGTTTTCTCCAATGCTTGCCCTCTCATTTAGCTGAAATACTTTAGATCAGACTTTTGGAAGTTGAATTCTCATTCGGTGATCTGGTTAGTCTTCTTTATGAGAGTAAAAATAAGAGTAATAATAATGATAATGATAATAATAGTGATAATAATCCAACTAAGACAATCAACTGAACTAACGGGTTTCTCCCGATAACATAGGGACACCACTGCAAGACGTAGCTGCACAAGACCCTGGCAAGTGATTCACACCAGTTTCACAGTTGAAGCACTTGCATGTCTATTGCTCATCACTTTGCACTGATCCTATTTTCTTCAGATCAAGGTAGTTTGATGTTTGTATTATTAATTTTAGATATTTTATCTGGTTATTGAAGGAATATTTTGATGTTATATAGGAATTAGAACTGACTTGCTTCTAGGAAGTTGAGTAAAAACTTAAAAAACAAAGCTTTTTGATTAAACAGACACGTTGAGGAACAACACATCCTTTTTATAGGTAGGTGGATGAACAGGTATAACAGAGAAGGGCAGATATTATACTGTAATATGTAATCTTTACATACAGTTCTGACATTTTTATTATGAAAGTATAATAATAAAATTAATATTTAACATTATATTTTTTTATTGATGAGTGGCTTTTCAGTTCATATCAAAGAAGGGATTCATTTTCCTTGTTTACCTTCAAGAAAAAAAAAAAACAGTTCCAACATTGTAATAAAAGTCATCCTGTTCCATAAAAGTGAGCACAGCTTTAGAGAAAATAGGTAGGACATGACTGAATCTTCACCCGAAGGGGATATTTCAGAAATGTGTTAGATATTTTACAGTGTAAAGGGAAAATTTTAATTCAAAATATCCTTTTTGGCCTACCAAAGATTCCAGAACCTAAACAAATGCACACCAGTCTCAATGGATATACAAGATTAAGTACAGTAGTGCTATACTGTAAGGAGCAATAAAGATTAAAATTACTGATAGTCACAAGTTAGATAGCAATTACTTAGGAGGCTAGAAACCAAGAGGTATGGCAAATGAAATCACAAAAAAAATGTACAGCACTTGAGTAAACCACTTCATCTCCCTCATAACCCCCACACATATATTGCTAAGTAGCATTGCATCTTGACTTCTCTCAGTAATGCACAGCTAAATAGCACGTACTCCTGCCCATGTTGACTAAATCAGTTTTGGTAAGTACAGTACAGTTATAGGTTAACCAAATTTGCCTTGGTCCATGTATTCTGTTATTAGAGTAATCTACTAACTAGAGGCCCATTATTGGTAGAGTTTACTATACAGTATTCAGGTTGTTCAGAAGTTTGTGTAAAAACCAGTAATAAATGAAAGGTTCTTTCATACACAAGATCTGGCCATCCTTCTGTATGGCTACAAAATCATTCAACAGTAAAATTGATTGTAATATCAATGCAAACTGATAATGAATGGAGGGCAAACTGCCTACCTACTCTAGTGCCATAAGGTTAGTTTTAACAGTCTTTGAAATTACAGCTCAGTTCTTTATACCTGACTGTTTTATATTTGTTGTAAAACAAATACATTTGTAAAATATTTTTTGTGTACATATAATCTTAAATATTTTTTTCCTGTAATTGATTATACAGTACAGTATTAAAGTACTGTATGTGTACTTTATTTTATCTAACAGAAGACATTTATGACACATAGTTTGTATGTACTTGTTATGAATAAAGTGTCAAATTTACCACATCGATATCCAAAACATGTTGTGAAATTAGAGAGAGAGAGAGAGAGAGAGAGAGAGAGAGAGAGAGAGAGAGAGAGAGAGAGAGAGAGAGAGAGAGAGAGAGATTGGCTTCACATTATTTAAAATATGTCACATACACAAGTACAGTATTGTATTGAGATGGCAATAGGTTCATTGAATACATTTTATACATGTTTCTCTATGCATTGGGTTGCTTCCATAACCTTTTCCTGCACTGACAAGAGTGTGCTCTCATGCTCTTTCATTTGGTACATTTTCAAATGTTTGGAAATCATTAATTAGATATTTTGAGTGTATTTTAACCAAAATTCAAGCTGAGAAAAGTCTGCTTCTGATAATGGTTAATGTACATTATTCTCTAGTTTCAACGGTTTGATAAGTTGATGCCTTATTTCATAGTTTTAATTTGTTATCCAAAACTGATATAATACCAAATGTATTTGATAAGATAAAGGTAGGCATAGTGTGAGTTGTCCAATTGCATCTATCCTTTCCTTTTTGTCTTTTCCCAATACAATTCTCATGGTACAATGGTTAGGTGTTTCCTACCAGGTTTAAAGAAATTCAGTTTTTAATGGAATATATAAAAGTTATTCCATATTTCTATTTTGGAACATATTGCTGAAAAAAATTAATTGGAGTAAAATTTTTGTATGTTGAGGAACAGTATGCTGTACATTATATGGCCTGCTTCTAGAATGCATTTTGGCTTAAACAAGACCTAAACCAAATATTATTCAATAAGTTTTAACAACGTATATTTGAAGGAGAATTAGACAGGTAAAGAGGTTAGCAAAATAATATCTTAACTCAGGTGTCTATATTGAAAGTTGTAAAGTATAGTATCATAACCAGCCATATGATGTATTCACGAAATGCGTCTCAAACGAAGGTGGATGATGCCAGACATTATGGTCAAGGTTCTTAATGAATTTAATTAATTGAAAGTTTTTATATCCAGAATGTTCATCCTTACAAGTAAAGGTCAGACCTTTTTTGTGTCAATTTATTAATGATTATGTACACCTTTCACAGGATTTTATATGGTACTTCCACGAGGATCTGTTCAAAGAGGCGGTGATCGAGCATGGCTAGTCTCTGCTTCTATTCCCAAGAAGGAAGAAGCAATGTGCATTGCATTCTGGTAAGTAGTGTGCTTGAAATTCACAAGTTTTTGCGGGGAGTGTGAAAACAAGTAGTAATTGACTACGGTAGTTCTTTCTTCATAATGTATTTGTTTTGCAAACATCATTTGTGGTGATCAAAACAATCGCTTATAGGTATCAATCATTCATTATTTGTTTGAAGTATACAACACCAATTTGCTCTCAATTTCTGTAAAACATATTTACTCTATCTACTGTACAGTATACCAAATATGTGATTTAATCTGAAGCAAAATCAACAATTGTGTTATGTTGGGGTATAAATTCTAACACTATCACTATTTCTGTTTCTCTGTACTATATATTCCTTATTGTAAATGAAATTAACATTTTTCCCTCCAGGTACTTTATGTATGAGCCATTTATTGATCCAGCAGGACCTTCTCTAGGATCATTGACTCTATACATGCAGTACATCAATGATCAGCAAGTACCAGTTCTGGAACCAGTTTGGTCTCTGAAAAATCACCAAGGTCCCAATTGGCTTTATGGGCAAGCAAAGGTCAAGAGCGAGAAGGACTTCCAGGTATGTTTACACAATTTTTAAAGTTCCTTTCGAAATTGGCAGGTGTGACATAAAAATGATTGTATAAGAGGATTGATCTGTAATTAGGAAGAATGAAAACATTCCATTTTGTTATTGCTATTGTTAGCCTAGAAGTTAGATAGATTTTTTTTTAACATTAAATCTTTTTTATGGGAAGTGCAATTTAAAATTCTAGGTGCAGTTTACGCCTGTTTAATATCTTGAATTACGTTGGTACTGTATACTGCAAGGCAGCTTAAAATCAATTTTGTGTGTGTGTGGTAATTTGACATCTAAATACAGTCACCCATCAGAGGTTAGAGGGGGCGATTGATTGTTAGGTAACAGAGACCACAGCAAAACAAGAAAAATCAAGAAAATTTGGTACCTGAGGTCAGATAACTCATCACTACCCTCACCAAGTGATTGACTAATACCCTATATGCCTCACTAAATTATTTCCCCATAGTTCATTCACTGTTCTGTAGTTTACATTACTAACACTACTACAGTATGGTACATAAGGTAAGACGACTCATCACTCGAAAGTAATCACTGCTTATGTGGAGTTAACTCCCCACCCAAAAGATGTTTAATAACACATATCACTTTCTAATACTATAGTTTATGTTATTGTAATATGCACAGTACTCTTACTACAGTACAGCTTCATTAGCTCAGGTGAAATAACTCATTCCTCATAGGTGATCACCGGAAAGGGGTTCCAAGGGGGCGGTAATTTTGCAGCTGGATGAGGAGGTGGTCATTTGCTTTGAGGGCTGAAAAACTTGGTTATGGGCAGCTGCTTTTGATTCATCTTCTCTATTATGCACTTGTATGGGGTAGAATCCTAATCCTTGGTACACATGGATTTAAGGGCATGGACCATTGAATGGTCTATGCTATATGCCACATCTTCAAGTTCTCCAGCATCTTTGATATCTTCCCCAACTTCTGGAGTGAAATGCCTTGATCCCCGTAGTCAATTTTATAGTTCTTTTCTTCCCCATTTTCACTTGCTGAACTGTCTAATTCAGCAAGGTCCTCCTTGGTCAGCTCCATATGATGCTCATCAAACAACTCTTAAATGTCATCTTCAGCCACTTCCGAGAAGCCCTCAGCTCTCACTTTCTGTACCAAGGCCATGATCTTAACTAATGTTTGATTACATCATCAGGACTGAACTTAGCGAAGTCCTTCACTCACTCGAGCCACAGGTATTACCAGGAGGCATTCACCATCTGTGGCTTCACAACATTGAACATTTTTTGGGCACGAGAGAAGTGTGGAGTACTGAAAGCCTTCCAGTACTGTATGACTCTGAGGACAAGATCTTCATCCAGGGCTGCTTTCCTTACATGGTAAATTTTTATCTTACAGCTGGCATTTGAGGGAATGTGGGGAAGCAGTCGAGGCAATGGATACATGGCTCTAGATGATATTACTCTCTTCATGGGTGACTGCTCAAGTAAGTTGTCAATTGTAATTTGTTACATTATATAGCCTAATTATTAACGTTATTGTTTAGTAGGTTATTTTTTTGCTTAATTATGAATATTATTAATTCTGAAAAGTAAATTAGAAATGCAAGACTGTCAGCATGTAACATTGAAATGCAGTTTAGTATGAATCTTAAAAGTATTTCTTGAGTTTACTGAGTGTTAATGAACAAGGAGGGTTAAAGGTACCCATTAAAGAAAGGTAAACTTTTTGCCAGTATAATAGAGGCCAGTGGATGTGATGTTCTGTGATGTAACTGCTGATTATATAAGAAGGCAAGAAAAAATACCACCATAAATAGGATTTTTTAATATTTTAATGGACTTCATATGGAAATATTATGCTTCACCAAATACAATTTAATTACAAAGTACTCTAAAGGTATTTACTAAGATAGGGGAGTTATTCTTAAAGAGCGAATTAAATAAATTACTGTTTCCTTTTAATTGGAAATGATGGTTGAGGACGGTATTGAAATGTTGTGTTTCAAATGCTAAGTACTTGATATACAAAAGAAAGTTCATAATGAATGACAAGAAATAAAAATAGTCACGAGTAAAGGGAAATGCTCATTTATGGCATACATGTGTCCTAAAAAGGCAAATGACACGGCACTTGTTAAATGAGGTGAAAAATTATAAAAGGTATATTGTGATGATAGAAGTTAACAAATAGCTGAAGGTTTTTGAACATGTAATAACTCATAGTAGTCCTACAGGATTCGGGAGTATATGAAGAGGTGAGTGGCTAGTTTATGCAAAATTAAGTCAATGGCAAGTGTGTATTATGACTGAGAGGCTGTGTTGTTTTTATAAATGTATTCATGATCGAATAAGTTATATCAAAGGTCTATGCTAAGGAACAAACTAGGTAAGATATCTTAGAGTTGAAAGTGAACAGAAAAATACATAACAGTGCTTGCCTCTGTAAGACCCTGTTTAATAAGTTCAAAGCAAGAATAACATAAGCCTTGTGTTTGAGGCTTAAATAGAAACTGCTTGCTTGATCTACAGTTTTGAAAAGGTGTCATTGAATTAGACAATCTTTGCAAATGTCTAATTTTGATCAGTCCTATTTAGACATGAGCTTAGCATTAGAGAAGCATTTCATGGGCTATCTTTTAATGACTTGTTTAAATTACAACTTTGCAAGAAAAAGTATCTTTATATCTTAACCATGCTCACCTTTGTCCTTATCGAATGATTTTTACTGAATCATTCTGCCAGTAATGGTCACGGTCTTCCTAAGTCAATGATACGCAAATCAGGAATATAAAAAAGCTGATTTTGGAAGATCGTTGAGAGAGAGAGAGAGAGAGAGAGAGAGAGAGAGAGAGAGAGAGAGAGAGAGAGAGAGAGAGAGAGAGAGAGAGAGCGAGCCTCCATTGACTGACTCATTTTATCTGTGTATCCTTTAAAATTTTTACCAATATGTGTAATACTTTACTTAGATTTTGTTGATTCCCGCTCTCCTCCATTGGAGCATTTTATTCCTCTTGAAGTTGACTCGTGAGAAATTCACCAGAGTTCAAGGGATTCTAATTTTATTTTGAGGTATCAATTAGTTTTCAAGAAGGTATCAATTAGTTCAGTGTATTTTTCTGTAGTTGGAAGAACTCCAATTTGAATCTGCCAAGCACCACATATCCTTTGAGATTATTATCATAGATGTTGTAGATTAACAAGCCTTTTGCCTGATACACGATGGTAAAGGATAAGCCCCTCAATTTTTTAGTGTTAAGACAATCCCTGTGTAAATAAGAGCCTATACCAAACATTAACCTCATGCTTGTGGTTGGGAATGTTAACCAAGAGGGATACCAGACAAAATATTGTTGCTTTTCATACAATTCTTGTACAGTACAGTACTCTGCTTTTTTTGTTTCAAGAATCATGATACAAATGAGATGAATAGCTTTTGCTCAAAAAAGTCACTGTTACAATACTGTAGTAATACATTTGGAGTTATATTTGCTTTTATGTCCAATTGATAATCTCCAGAGCTTTTTTGGGCTATGTTAGAAATATTCTGTCTTTATTCCCAATATAAGTACAGTATTGTGGTTGGTTTTTTAAGACTATACTCTCCTTGTTTAATAAGGTTTAGATATTTATGCCTTAAAAACAGTAAGAGTATTGGAAATATTGGTATTTTTGTATAAAAGAAAAAAACATTATGAATATCTTAATAACTTTCAAGGAAAGACCAGTGAACTTCTATTTTAATGAAAACATTTATGTGAGGAAGAAAACTACAATTTCTTATTGAAAATAGTTTGTCAAACATCTTTTAACTAATATTAGCCTACAGTATCAATAACTATCCCCATAATTTTTTCAGCAATGCCTATGAAAGCTACAACAATGGCCATTGACTGTGACTTCCAGCGTAGTGTCTGTCAATGGACAAACACGACAACCGACGTTGATTTTAGGTGGACCACTGCTTCCATCTCAAGACGTCCAGCCAACTTGCCAGACCATACTTTCAGTGGCCCAGGTATTTCTTTAATGTTTTTCTATGAATAATGTACTTTAATCTCTCACATAATAAAAATCATACGGGTATAAAGACTACTCATAACTTTTTTTATCGTTATTTTTTCATATATCTTTTTACTCTAATATTTTCTAATTTTATCCAGTTCTCTTTAATAGGTTTTGTTTTGTAAGTCACAGGGAGCTTCATCACCACCCTTGTTATTTGATCTATTTTTATGTAAATTATTGTAATTCTATGTGTATAATACTAGTAAACCAGGATTCATATTTTCACCTATCTCAGCAATGATCAAGAGTACAATAGCTGGTACTTGAGACAAAGTTAAATAAGTTATTTTTGTTCCACTCAATATTAGATATCGATAAGGGAAATCTTTTTATGTGACTCTATTCTTCCTACCACTGATCTCTTGCTTTGTTTGCTCAACTGCTTTTCAAAAGGATCACAAGAATGTATTTGGGGATTCTATTAAAATTTTGTTGGCAAGGGATTATATTTTGGAAGAAATGTTATGTAATGCAAAGAGAGTAAGAGATTTTTGAGGTTGGTGCATCGCTCATTCTTGGATGAGGTTTTTGGTCTCTTGGTGCTATGTTTATATAATAAATTTAATTTTATTGTTCTTTGACACAGTTGGTTACGCCTACTTCGATGTATTCAATCAAAATGCACGCCCTCAAACTCTGACCTTCATGTCGCCACCAATGGATAAGTCAGCTGATAATGAACCAATCTGTTTAACATTCTGGTATGCCTACTTTGGTGCAGGAGATACAACCCAGCTTAAAGTCCATCGGGAACCTTATGACAAGAATGCCGAAGAAGGTAAAGAAGCTGGAACTCCTGTGGAGGTAAGAAGTTATTTTTAATGCAGTGTATATTTCATACTGTACTTTAGATGCAAATACTGTATGGAACTTAGAAAGAAAGAATCTGAATATATCTTGGCAGTTTAGCATTAGATATTTTCTTATCATAAGCAATAGGAATTAACATACAGTACGCATTAATACTTATTATTTAGCCTCCCAATAACTACTGTTTTATTAGTAACCGGAATTTATTTGTATGTTAAAATTTTGGATGTTTCTGTGACTTACACTATTATGGTTTAATTTTAGTGTAAAAAGAAAGCTCTCCTGAGATGCCAGTGAAACTGCCAAAAAACCTTGCTGCTAAGAAACAATCAAATGTAGCCTTTTCTTTCCATGGCTATTTGAAAACCTGTCATCTTTGGTATAAAGGCTGTCTTTATGGGATGAATGAATTAGATGATAAGATATTAAAATAAAACCAGTCAATTGTTTTTTGGCAGACAATTTAAAAGAAACACCATAGTCTTTAGAGTTAGGGATATAGAAACATTTGTATCATTCTCTTGGTACATAGTTGTAGCATTGTTACCGCATCTCTCCAAAGTTTGCTGTAAAGAAGTATCAAAATTCAAGAAAGCAGATGTATCTTGCAGAGGAGCTGTGATAAAATGGTAGTTTCTTATACTCGAAAGTAAGAGAAGGAAGAACAGAGATGCTAGAAGTAAGAAGAGAAATTAAGTCCTTGTAATTTGGACTAGGATATTTGTTTTTCTTTCTGTAGGACCCCAGGTTAGCTCACGCATGTCAGAGGTAGACCAGGGAATAGTTATCGAATGTGAATATAAAATTTTTTATGTTGATAAATTTAATCAGTCATGGTATAAGTGAGATCAGAATTCACTAATCATTTGTGTCAAGTGCAAGATGAAGTTTTTAGTATTTTAAAACCTTTTGCACGTAAAGTATTTAATTTATGATTCAAGTGACCCATCTAAGGTTTTAGAGACTCACCCTATAAAAGGTAAGGCTTTGAGCTCTAGTTCTTATGATAATGTTGATTTTCTTAGTTTTGCTCATTTTATCCCTGAAAGATATGTTTTTTCTCTTTGCATTGCTCATCAACTGTAATGTATCTCACATTATGAACTGCGCCTTTGTTGCATATTATTAGCGTTCTTTGAGACACCTATGACTCATTATGCTAATAAACCGGTGGAGTCTTAATTTTCACAAATTTCTACTTCCAGAATCTGCTGTGCTGACAATAACTTATATATCTATCTATCTATCTATCTATCTATCTATATATATATACATATATATATATATATATATATATATATATATATATATATATATATATATATATATATATATATATATATATATATATATATATATCCTAGTGGATATGCTGTTTGTGTTATTGTTTCAGACAATTGCTTTGTGGCATACTTATTGGTGTTGATACCACAGCATTTGCTGTTGGCACCAACAGTTTTAATACTTCTTTTTGTAGTTGTAGTACTAGTGTCAGTGGTGCTGGTATTTTTACAAACAGTTCTAGTATTATAACTAATATTTTAAATATTTAACTTAGCCGGTGAATATATAATAGCTGCAACTCTGTTGCTCGACAGACACATACATAAAAAACTCGCGAGCGATCGCTATGCAGGTTGCGGGTGTGCCCACCAGCGCCAACTGTCGGCCAGATACCACTCTCAGATGTAAACAAAACCTTCAATTTCTTCTCTGTCGACGTGTCGACAAGACGTACTTTTACTCGCTGCTGAACCTGGAGTTTTTCCCATCATATTTGGTGAAGTACTTTAATTTGGTTTGAGCTTTCGCAGTACAGGTGTTTTTCTTCAAATAAATCCTTGAACTCGTTTTTGGATAGATTTAATTTTTGATGACAAAGAGAGTATGGACTTTCTTTGACTTTTAAATGGCCGACCCTTCCCTTAGACGGAAGTGTGTTTAGGCTTTTAGGAATTATCTTATCACGTCATAAATTAATTATAGATTTTCCTCTATATATTTTATATCTCACCGCCTTTATTAGGCCTCTTCGATTAACTTTCCATTTATAATAAACATAAAAATAAATTTTAATGTTTTGTTTATATGCGACCTTTCCTGAGAGTAGGCGGTCCTAACTTGGAAACCGAAGTTAAACAACGTTGAGCCCTTTCAATCGTAAATAGCTTTTAAAGAGCTAATGATTTAAAACTTTTTAAATGAATATTTTTTAATAGATATTTTATGAAAGATTTTCTTTGAATAGTCTTCGTACTGTTTCAAAGATGAACTAACGTTTAGTTTATTTATGCTACGCAGTTTGTGCTCTATCGTTACGATAGAGAGAGAGAGTATCACGGTTTCACTTTGCAGAAAGAGTAAATCGATTCTGACGTTTTGTTCATTCTTCTTTCAAAGCTTAAATGTTTTAAATTCTATTTTGAAGGAACTTTTTAATTGAAAAACCTTTCAGTTTTTTCCTTTGGTCAAATAACATGTTTTTTTGACGAAACGTAAGTGGGCTCTTCTCTTAGGTGCGAAATCAAGAGAGAGAGAGAGAGAAAGATAGAGACGGAGGGAGAGAGAGGAGAGAAAACGTTCCGTTCAAGCGGGTAACGTTGTTCTCGAGTTACTCTCGTCCCTAGTCTCTGTACGGGGAGAAAGGATAAAACGTTTTTAGTTTTTTATTCTCGTCCCCAGGCAATGTACGGTGAGAGATTGAAAACGTAGTTTTGAATGAACTAGTGTTTAGTCTCTTCCCCAACCACTGAATTTTTTATCTTAAAATATGTTTACTGTTTTTTGCTGGTATTAATGTGCTTGCATTATACGACTGATTTCGCAATTACTACCTTTTGATGAGGGTAGAATTGCGTGCTTCAGGTAGAAATCAGTAAAAGTTTCGATTTCAGTGAAATAAGTGCAAAACAGAAAATCGTAGTGATAAAGTGATATTGCGCAAAGTGTTATCAGTGTTGCGACCGAGGGTTCGTCTGTTCGTGCCTGTCGTTCGCCTAGTCCGGGACCTCTTGCAAGCTCCCAAGCCCAGGGGAGAAGTAATGTCGTACGACTTATGGGTTTGAGAGGCCTTGATCAGCGAACAGACGTTCCCTCTATGGTATCGGGTGTATCTTACCAAGATCACCCCTACCATAAGGCGAGAGAGACGATTTTCTCCTCGTCATCCGAAGGCTTTTCGCATAAGAAACCTGAAACAAGGTTTCGAGGCCCTTAAGCGAAAGTCAGTCCTTTCAGGACAGGTCCAGCGTCCTGGTTGTAGCCATTAGGACAGCTCTGACCCTATGCAGTCATCGGAAGACTGCTCGCTGCCTAACAAAAGCGTAACACAGACTCCGAGAGTCTTTTTGTTGGCAAGGTTTTGCGGTCACAGACGTTACCCTCGTCTCTTACTGCAACCATTTCCGTTGATCCTAAATGGGTTGTACGGCAAGACATGCGGAATAAGCTTGCCTCCCTTATGGAAGACTATTCTGCCGATAAGTCCGTTGAGCCTAGCCGTTTATCTCATCGAGATCCTGGGTTTCAGCCACCCTAACGTTCCTTTGTGCGTCCTGTTGACGTTGGCGTAGCTAAGTCACGTCAGTCAGGTTGTTTAGAACCACACTCGATGCGGTCTCGTGTGGATTTTCAGCCACATTTGGACGTTAGGCCACTTGCTGATGCTCCTGTTGACGTTCAGGACGTTCGCTAACAATCGGAGTTGACTTGTTTTGACGCTGAGCGTCAACCTCCGCATTCTAGAGTTGTTTTGACTGCTCAGTCTAGGCGGTCAAAGCAGTCTCGAGTGGACGCTGTGCGTCCTCACGCACCTGTTGTTGTTGACAGTTCACAGACTGTCAAGCAGTTACATGACGTTGCGTCCTGGTCTCTCGCATCTGTTGTTGTTGACAGTTCACAGACTGTCAAGCAGTTACATGACGTTGCGTCCTGGTTCGCTACTAATGCACCAAAATGTGTGGACTCTGCTTGTAAAGCATTGCCACCACGGTAGGTCTCTCCCTTGCTTGAGACTCAGCTATTATCGGACAAGGTTCCTTCAGATGAGGAAGTTGCTGTTCCCCCTCCTACTGATATTCCCTTGAGGACTCTGTCAGACGGAGAGGAGCCTAAAGCTGCTTAGCCCTCTATGGACTTTAAATAAATCATGCTGATTTTTAAGGATCTTTGTCCGGATCTTTTTGTAACTGCTGCTCCTCGTTCGCCTAAACGTCAGAGCTTACACTAGGCCTAGCTACTTCGAAGCCGTTGTTTTATAAGCTAGTGCTCTCTCGCTCTCCTAGAGAGCTTTACGTTTGCTAGGCGACTGGTTTATCACCAGGAGGAGTTTGGGGGATACAGCCTTTGCTTTCCCTTCTTTTAAACTGGCTTATAGAGCGAGAGTCTGATATGACACGAGAGAAGTTCTCGGCTTGGGAGTTCCTGCCTCTGCCCAGATAGACTTCTCAAACCTCATAGACTCTCCCTGGCGCCTGGCCATGAGACGCTCCAAGATTTTACAGGTCAACTTCACAGCTCTTTTCGAGCCTTTGAAGTTTTGCTGTACAATTATGTCATGCATAAACAAGGCTTTCAGGGATGGCTCCAATGATCTGACAGCCACGTTCTCTGCAGGAACAAGTCCCTCAAGGATGGCTCCATGATTTGGCAGCCATGTTCACTGCAGGAGTACGTAAGAGGCAAGTGCGCTCAATGTGTTCATTGTCAAGACAAACTTCACGATGAAGTCTTCCAGGCTGTCTTGACAGCATTTATGGAAGGCGACTGGATGGTCTCTCTCGACCTTCAGGAGGCATACTTCCACATTCCTATACACCCGGATTCCCAACCGTTTCTGAGGTTTGTTTACAGGAATGTGGGGTACCAGTTTCGAGCTATCGGGGATCCGAGCCTCCCTGTACTTGGACGACTGGCTTCTCAGAGCATCGTCCAGCCTTCATTGTCTGCAGGATCTACATTGGACGTTGAGTCTGGCCAGGGAGTTGGGACTTGTGGTCAACCTAAAAGTCCCAACTGATCCCATCCCAGATTATTCTATTTTTGGGGATGGAGATTCGCAGTCAAGCCCTGCTCGAAGTCCAACTAATGCTGAAAAGAAAACGTTTATTCAGTCAGGAGTTGGAACAGTCTCGTAGGGACTCTCTCATCCCTGGAGCAGTTTGTCTCACTAGGGAGACTACCCCTTCTGCCTCTCCGGTTCCATCTAGCCTCTCACTGGAACTAGGACAAGACATTAGAGACGGTATCATTCCCAGTCTCCGAACCAATAAAGGCATGCCTGAAATGGTGGGACAGCAATATCAGTCTGAGAGAGGGACTATCCCTAGCAGTCAAGAACCCAAACCACGTGTTGTCCTCAGACGCGTCGGGTTTGGGTTGGGTGCGACCCTGGACAGTCGGGAATGCGCTGGTCTGTGGACCTCAAGTCAGAAGAGCATGCACATCAACGGCAAGGAGCTATTAGCAGTCCACTTGGCCTTGATGATATTAGGAAGCGTCTTCGAAACTAAGTGGTAGAGGTCAACTCAGACAACACCAACACTTTGGCGTACATCTCCAAGCAAGGAGGCACACACTCCTTCACGCTGCTCGAGATCGCAAGGGACCTTCTCTTATGGTCTAGAATTCGAGGCATCTCCCTGTTGACGAGATTCATCCAGGGGGACTTGAACGTCTTGGCAGACTGTCTCAGTCGGAGGGGTCAGGTGATACCCACGGAATGGACCCTCCACAAGGACGTGGGCAAGAGTCTTTGGGCTTCTTGGGGTCAACCAACCATAGACCTCTTTGCCTCCTCGTTGACCAAAAGGTTACCAATCTTTTGCTCTCCAGTCCTAGATACAGAAGCAATCTACATAGACGCGTTTCTACTGGATTGGTCTTTTATGGACTTATATGCATTCCCACCATTCAAGATAGTCAACAAGGTACGGCAGAAGTTCGCCTCTCACGGAGGGACAAGGTTGACGTTGGTTGCTACCCTCTGGCCCGCGAGAGAGTGGTTCACCGAGGTACTTCAATGGCTGGTAGACTTTCTAAGAAGTCTTCCTCTAAGGGTAGATCTGTTACGTCACCCCCACGTAAAGAATGTCCATCAAAGCCTCCCCGCTCTTCGTCTGACTTCCTTCACACTATCGAAAGACTCTCAAGAGCTAGAGGTTTTTCGAAGGAGGCAGTCAGTGCGATTGCAAGAGCTAGGAGAGCTTCTACCATTAGAGTATACCAGTCGAAGTGGGAAGTCTTTCGAGACTGGTGCAAGTCAGCATCTGTGTCCTCGTCCAGTACCTCTGTAGCCCAAATCGCAGATTTTCTTTTACATCTGAGAAAGGTTCGCTCCCTTTCAGCTCCCACGATTAAGGGCTACAGGAGCATGTTGGCTTCGGTCTTTCGACATAGAGGCTTAGATCTTTCCAACAATAAAGATCTCCAAGATCTCCTTAAGTCTTTCGAGACCTCTAAGGAACGTCGTTTGGCAACTCCTGGATGGAACTTAGACGTGGTCCTAAGGTTCCTCATGTCAGACAGGTTTGAGCCATTACATTCAGCCTCCCTGAAGGATCTCACCCTCAAGACACTTTTCCTAGTGTGCTTGGCTTCGGCTAAAAGGGTCAGTGAACTTCATGCCTTCAGTAAGAACATCGGCTTTTCTAAAAAAAAAAAAAAGCCACTTGTTCACTTCAACTTGGTTTCCTGGCCAAAAATGAACTGCCTTCTCGTCCTTGGCCTAAATCTTTTGATATTCCTTGCTTATCAGAGATCGTAGGCAACGAACTGGAAAGAGTATTATGTCCTGTTAGAGCTCTTAAGTTCGATTTAGTTCGTACTAAGTCATTACGAGGGAAATCTGAGGCATTATGGTGCTCAGTTAAGAAACCTTCATTGCCTATGTTAAAGAATTCTTTGTCATATTTTATCAGATTTTTTTAATACGAGAAGCTCATTCTCACTTGAATGAGAACGACCGATGTTTGCTTAAGGTTAAGACGCACGAAGTTAGAGATATAGCAACCTCCGTGGCCTTCAAGCAAAATAAATCTCTGCAAAGTATTATGGACGCGACTTCTTGGAGAAACAAGTCAGTGTTCGCGTCATTTTACTTAAAAGATGTCCAGACTCTTTACGAGGACTGCTACACACTGGGTCCATTCGTTGCAGCGAGTGCAGTAGTGGGTGAGGGTTCTACCACTACACTTCCCTAATTCCAATATCCTTTTAATCTGTCTCTTGAAATGTTTTTAATATTGTTTTATGGGTTGTTCGGAAGGCTAAGAAGCCTTTCGCATCCTGATTGATTTGGCGGGTGGTCAAAGTCATTTCTTGAGAGCGCCCAGATTAGGGGTTTGATGAGGTCCTGTTGTATGGGTTGCAGCCCTTAATACTTCAGCTCCTGGGAGTCTGTCAGCATCCTAAGAGGATCGCTGGGCTCCGTGAGGAAGACAGACTTACAAGGCAGAGTAATCGTCTAAGTCAACTTCCTCACCAGGTACCTATTTATTTTGGTTTTGTTATATTGATAACTGCCAAAATGAAAAAACTCTTAGCTTATACGCTGTAAACATAATTAACTCTGGTCTCTACCCACCTCCTTGGGTGTGAATCAGCTATTATATATTCACCGGCTAAGTTAAATATTTAAAAATGATATTTTAATTATAAAATAAATTTTTGAATATACTCACCCGGTGAATATATAAATTAAATGACCCTCCCTTCCTCCCCAATAGAGACGCAGTGGGATGAGAAGAAATTGAAGGTTTTGTTTACATACGAGAGTGGTATCTGGCCGACAGTTGGCGCTGGTGGGCACACAAGCAACCTGCATAGCGATCGCTCGCGAGTTTTTTATGTATGTGTCTGTCGAGCAACAGAGTTGCAGCTATTATATATTCACCGGGTAAGTATATTCAAAAATTTATTTTATAATTAAAATATAATTTTTTTTTTTTTACTAACACATACAATGTAATTGCTAATCGTCTTGTCACGGGCCTTGGAACTTTTGGCGCAGAAGTAAGAATTGTGACACAAAGGACGGAAGTTTTGGCTCCAACATTGGTAACATGAGTTCCACACTTCCTTTTTCAACTATTACTCCTCTGATTAGATTATCTACCTTTGGACATCCATCACACAACCAATTTCAACCACTTTGTCTATTTCTGAATCTTCTGGATCTGGTGTCAAATTTAATGCCAAATTTTATCCTCCTCTTTGCAGAGGTTAATTCAGGATACAATGAGTTCTTTAATAAGGTTCTCACATTCTGCCTCTAAGACTACACAGATGCCTCCTCCTTCAGTATAGGCCAAAGAGGAAAATACCTATACATTCTCCTTATCTTCTTTACAGTAATTAGATAAGATTTTTTAATTAAATGAAAGTAGATACAGCACAGCATATTCTGTAGTATTTTCCCAGATAGCAAACTTGGAGAAGTGTGTTTGAGAGATTTTTCTCTTTCTTTTTCTTTGTGCCAGGCCACTAAGTTCAGTCCTTTAGTCGATCATATGAAAAGGTCTTGAGTTGATTTTTGCAGTTTCTTTTGGTTACCTAAGGAATGATCTAAGTTTGGATTTTCCATGTTTGGAGAGTGAATGGGACAGTCACGTTTCAAGTCGTCATGGTTTTTAGTTCTATTAGGAGAGTAGTCATTACTAAAAGGTTTTGTGTCTCTAGCAGATAACATTTCTGACAACTCATCCCGTAGTTAGAAGCTTAACTTGGTTTTTTCCACAATGGAAACTCTTGTATCCAGAGCCTGAGTTCTATCCGTTGTTCAAGAATTGTATTAGTTACTTCTTTCCCAGCCTTCCTTGCTATCTACACCGAATCTGGTTTTCTGTATTGTGTCTGATTTCTGATTAATTTATTGTTAATAGCCTTTACAGTGTTTGTAATCACAAAGCATGGCATTTTATTTCTTTGCAAAAACCTATTTATGAATGGTCTTCTCTCGTCGATTACTTATAGAAAAATGTGGGTCTGTTAAGTCTTGTGATATTGTATAATGTGCTTTTAGAAGAATGTCCCAAAGGAAAGATAACAAGTGAAAATATTTTCTTTTTTAGGATGTTTATTTGATTTAATTGTATATTTTATGCAACTGTGCTTTCACCAAGGGCAATGTACTTGTCACCAATGTAGTTCTAGAATAAGGCATATTGAAGTACAGTGTATAGTAATCGTATTCTTTAGTATGAAATATCCTTTTTCAATACTTACTGGGAACCTTCCACATTGCTCCCCATTTAAAATTGTTCATAGATCATACTTTAAGTGTCTGAACTCAAGGTTCTGAAGGCTTTGGTAATGTTGGTACATTGACCCAGCTTCTCACTGTTGTCCTGATGTCGTTCCTTCGTATTATATTGCGGTGAATGGGGCAGATTTTTTTATGGTAGGTTTTTATTCTTAATTTTGAGGTCAGGGAGCACTTGGTTCAAGGTGTAAGCAATGTAAGTCATAGGTTATATTGAAATAATGAATGTTGTATTCTGCCAAAAAAGATAGGGTACTGTATTAGAATAATTTTGACAAGTGTATGAAAACAAATGGCGTAATAAGAAATGTAAAATTTAGAAATACTGTACTATAGAGCCTATCTAGTTCAGGATTGACTTGTTCAAATTACAGTAAGAACAATTTTTTTTTTGCTTGCTACTGAACAGATCTGTAATTTTATCAAGAATGTTTAAACATTGTAATATACAGTAGATATCACAAATATGTCTGTTCACATCCTAATGGCAAATTGCTTGCCTTTCTTGATTATGAAATAAACAATGTATAGTATTTCTTATTACTCTTTTGTATCAGTAAAATATGAAAACTTCCTGAAATGTGTTTCTCAAATATATGTATATGTTACAGCTATGGGTTTTAGATGCTTTGAACATTGGAACGCAAAGACCAGAATGGAGTTTTGGACAAGTGGAGTTGGATACATCAGCAAGCTACAGAGTATCCTTTGTAGGTATGGCAAGTAATGGTGGTTTTGCCATTGATGATGTGAAAGCTTACCCAGGAGGATGTCAAAGTAAGTATATCTTTAAAATGCCTCTATTTAATTAATATTTTTTAGGTATTTGGATTTGAATTTTTATGATATTTTTTAGTTTTCTTTGTTGTTGATTCCTTGCGATTACAGCGCTGATATTCTAATTTTGAACTCTTACAGCACAGCAGATCTGTATTGTACCTGGTACAAATCCTCTTTTTAAATATTTAACTTAGCCGGTGAATATATAATAGCTGAGCCTCCGGCGGCTCGACAGAAAAACACTCAAAAACTCGCGAGCGATCGCTATGAAGGTTGCGGGTGTGCCCACTAGCGCCAACTATCGGCCAGATACCGCATATACATGTAAACAGACCCAATTTTTCTCTGTCGGCCTTAACGACAAGACGTATCAATACTCGCTGTATAACCTGGAGTTTTCTCAACATATTTGGTGAAGTACTTCCTTTTGGTTTGAGCTTTCGCAGTGCAGGTGTTTTATCTTCAACTTAAATCTTGAACTCGTTTTTGGATAGATTTAATTTTTGATGACTTTGGATTGTTTTTTGGACTTTCTTTGACTTTTAAATGGCCGACCCTTCCCTTAGTACGGAAGTGTGTTTTAGGCTTTTAGCAATTATCTTATCACGTTATAAATTAATTATAGATTTTCCTCTATATATTTTATATCTCAACCGCCTTTATTAGGCCTCTTCGATTAGCTTTCCATTTATAATAAACATCAAGATAAATTTTAATGATTTGTTTATATGCGACCTTGCCTATTCCTCCTCTAATCCGAGAGTAGACGGTCCTAACTTGGAAACCGAAGTTAAACAACGTTGAGTCCTTTCAATCGTAAATAACTTTTACAGAGCAAATGATTTAAAACTTATTAAATGAATATTTTTTAGTAGATATTTTATGAAAGATTTTCTTTGAATAGTCTTCGTACTGTTTCAAAGATGAACTAACGTTTAGTTTATTTATGCTACGCAGTTTGCGCTCTATCGTTACGATAGAGAGAGAGAGAATCACGGTTTCACTTTGCAGAAAGAGTAAATCGATTCTGACGTTTTGTTCATTCTTCTTTCAAACTTAAATGTTTTAAATACTATTTTAAAGGAACTTGTTAATTGAAAAACCTTTCAGTTTTTTTTTCCTTTGGTCAAATAACCTGTTTATTGACGAAAGGTAAGTGGGCTCTTCTCTTCGGTGCGAAATCAAGAGAGAGAGAGAGAGAGAGAGAGAGAGAGAGAGAGAGAGAGAGAGAGAGAGAGAGAGAGAGAGAGAGAGAGAGAAGAGAGAACGTTCCGATCTTTATTCTCGTCCCAAGCGAGTAACGTTGTTCTCGAGTCAGTTTTTTACTCTCGTCCCTAGTCTCTGTACGGGGTAGAAAGGATAAAACGTTTTTAGTTTTTATTCTCGTCCCAAGGCACTGTACGGTGAGAGATTGAAAACGTAGTTTTGAATGAACTAGTGTTTAGTCTCCTTCCCAGCCACTGATCTTTTTATCTTTATATATGTTTACTGTTTTTTGCTTGTATTAATGTGCTTACATTATACGACTGATTTCGCAATTATAACCTTTTGATGAGGGTAGAATTGCGTGCTTCAGGTAGAAATCAGTTTTATTCATACCTAATGTAAATTGTTAAAAAATTCTATTTCAGTGAAGTAAGTGCAAAACAGAAAATCGTAGTGATAAAGTGATAATTGCGCAAAGTGTTATCAGTGTTGCGACCGAGGGTTCGTCTGTTCGTGCCTGTCGTTCGCCTAGTCCGAGACCTCTTGCAAGCTCCCAAGCCCAGGGGAGAAGTAATGTCGTACGACTTATGGGTTCGAGAGGACTTGATCAGCGAACAGACGTTCCCTCTATGGTTTCAGGCGTGTCTCATCAACACCGCCCCTACCATAAGACGAGCGAGACGTTTTTCTCCTCGTCATCCGAAGGCTTTTTGCATAAGAAACCGTGGAACAAGGTTTCGAGGCCCTTTAAGCGAAAGTCAGTCCTTTCAGGACAGGTCCAGCGTCCTGGTTTTAACCATTTGGACAGCTCTGACCCTATGCAGTCATCGGAAGACTGCTCGCCGCCTAAACAAAAGCGTAACACAGGCTCCGAGAGTCTTTTTGTAGGCAAGGTTTTGCAGTCACAGACGTTACCCTCGTCTCTTACCGCAACCATTCCCGTTGATCCTAAATGGGTTGTACGGCAAGACATGCAGAATAAGCTTGCCTCTCTTATGGAGGACTATTCTGTTGAGCAGGTTCACGATGATCCTCGCCGCTTAGCTGATCGAGATCTTGGCCGTCAGCCGCCCAAACGAGCCTTTGCTCGTCCTGTTGACATTGACGTTACAAAGTCACGTCAATCGTGTTTTATAGAGCCTCACTCGATGCAGTCCCGTGTTGACTCTCAGCCGCTTGTGGACGTTCAGCCGCTGCCACTTGCTCTTGTTGACGTTCAGGACGTTCACCAACCAGCATAGTTGACTTGTTTTGACGTTGAGCGTCAAGCACCGCAGTCAAGAGTTGTTTTGACTGCTCAGTCTAAGCAGTCAAGGCAGTCTCGAGTTGACGTCGAACGTCCTCCTGCACCTGTTGTTGTTACTGGTCAGTCCTTTAAGCAGTTACATGACATAGCGTCCTTGACTGATACTGTTGCTCCTTTGCGTGTGGACTCTGCTTGTCAAGCATTGCCACCACGGCAGGTCTCTCCCTTGCTTGAGACTCGGCTATTGTCGGACAAGGTTCCTTCAGATGAGGAAGTTGCTGATCCCCCTCCTACTGATATTCCCTTGAGGACTCTGTCAGACGGAGAGGAGCCTAAAGCTGCTCAGCCCTCTATGGACTTTAGA
Organism: Palaemon carinicauda; assembly: GCF_036898095.1. Lineage (NCBI taxonomy): Eukaryota > Metazoa > Arthropoda > Malacostraca > Decapoda > Palaemonidae > Palaemon > Palaemon carinicauda. The sequence continues at coordinate 120,608,396 of NC_090729.1, forward strand.
TAAATCATGCTGATTTTTAAGGATCTTTGTCCGGATCTTTTTGTAACTGCTGCTCCTCGTTCGCCTAAACGTCAGAGTTTACACTAGGCCTAGCTACTTCGAAGCCGTTGTTTTATAAGCTAGTGCTCTCTCGCTCTTCTAAGAAGAGCTTTACGTTTGCTAGGCGACTGGTTAATCACCAGGAGGAGTTTGGGGGAGACAGCCTTTGCTTTCCCTACTTTTAAGCTGGCTTATAGAGCGAGAGTCTGATATGACACGGGAGAAGTTCTCGGCTTGGGAGTTCCTGCCTCTGCCCAGATAGACTTCTCAAACCTCATAGAATCTCCCTGGCGCCTGGCCATGAGACGCTCCAAGATTTTATGGTCGACTTCAGAGCTAGACCATCTCCTGTTAGGAGTTTTTTCGAGCGTTTGAAGTTTTGCTGTACAATTATGTCATGCATAAACAAGGCTTTCAGGGATGGCTCCAATGATCTGACAGCCACGTTCTCTGCAGGAACAAGTCCCTCAGGGATGGCTCCAATGATCTGGCAGCCATGTTCACTGCAGGAGTACGTAAGAGGCAAGTGCGCTCAATGTGTTCATTGTCAAGACAAACTTCACGATGAAGTCTACCAGGCTGTCTTGACAGCATTAATGGAAGGCGACTGGATGGTCTCTCTCAACCTTCAGGAGGCATACTTCCACATTCCTATACACCCGGATTCCCAACCGTTTCTGAGGTTTGTTTACAGGAATGTGGGGTACCAGTTTCGAGCCCTGTGCTTTGGCCTCAGTCCTGCTCCTCTCGTGTTTACGAGGCTCATGAGGAATGTGGCAAAATCCCCCCATCTATCGGGGATCCGAGCCTCCCTGTACTTGGACGACTGGCTTCTCAGAGCATCGTCCAGTCTTCGCTGTCTGCAGGATCTACATTGGACGTTGAGTCTGGCCAGGGAGTTGGGACTTTTGGTCAACCTAAAAGTCCCAACTGATCCCATCCCAGATTATTCTATATTTGGGGATGGAGATTCGCAGTCCAGTTTTTTCGGGCTTATCCGTCTGCCACCCGAATAGAACAAGCCCTGCTCGAAGTCCAACTAATGCTGAAAAGAGAACGTTTGTTCAGTCAGGAGTTGGAACAGTCTCGTAAGGACTCTCTCATCCCTGGAGCAGTTTGTCTCACTATGGAGACTACACCTTCTGCCTCTCCGGTTCCATCTAGCCTCTCACTGGAACTAGGACAAGACGTTAGAGACAGTATCATTCCCAGTCTCCGAACCAGTAAAGGCATGCCTGAAATGGTGGGACAGCAATATCAGTCTGAGAGAGGGACTATCCCTAGCAGTCAAGAACCCAAACCACGTGTTGTTCTCAGACGCGTCGGATTTGGGTTGGGTGCGACCCTGGACAGTCGGGAATGCTCGGGTCTGTGGACCTCAAGTCAGAAGAGCATGCACATCAACGGCAAGGAGCTATTAGCAGTCCACTTGGCCTTGATGATATTCGAAAGCTTCTTCGAAACTAAGTGGTAGAGGTCAACTCAGACAACACCACAGCTTTGGCGTACATCTCCAAGCAAGGAGGCACACACTCCTTCACGCTGCTCGAGATCGCAAGGGACCTTCTCTTATGGTCAAGAAATCGAGGCATCTCCCTGTTGACGAGATTCATCCAGGGGGACTTGAACGTCTTGGCAGACTGTCTTAGTCGGAGGGGTCAGGTGATACCCACGGAATGGACCCTCCACAAGGACGTGGGCAAGAGTCTTTGGGCTACTTGGGGTCAACCCACCATAGACCTCTTTGCCTCCTCGTTGACCAAAAGGTTACCAATCTATTGCTCTCCAGTCCTAGATACAGAAGCAATCCACATAGACGCGTTTCTACTGGATTGGTCTTTTATGGACTTATATGCATTCCCACCATTCAAGATAGTCAACAAGGTACTGCAGAAGTTCGCCTCTCACGAAGGGACAAGTTGACGTTGGTTGCTACCCTCTGGCCCGCGAGAGAGTGGTTCACCGAGGTACTTCAATGGCTGGTAGACTTTCCAAGAAGTTTTCCTCTAAGGATAGATCTGTTACGTCACCCCCACGTAAAGAATGTCCATCAAAGCCTCCCCGCTCTTCGTCTGACTTCCTTCAGACTATCGAAAGACTCTCAAGAGCTCGAGGCTTTTCGAAAGAGGCAGCCAGTGCGATTGCAAGAGCGAGGAGAGCTTCTACCATTAGAGTATACCAGTCGAAGTGGGAAGTCTTTCGAGACTGGTGCAAGTCAGCATCTGTGTCCTCGTCCAGTACCTCTGTAGCCCAAATCGCAGATTTTCTTTTACATCTGAGAAAGGTTCGCTCCCTTTCAGCTCCCACGATTAAGGGCTACAGGAGCATGTTGGCTTCGGTCTTTCGACATAGAGGCTTAGATCTTTCCAGCAATAAAGATCTCCAAGATCTCCTTAAGTCTTTCGAGACCTCTAAGGAACGTCGTTTGGCAACTCCTGGATGGAACTTAACGTGGTCCCAAGGTTCCTCATGTCAGACAGGTTTGAGCCATTACATTCAGCCTCCTTGAAGGATCTCACCCTCAAGACACTTTTCCTAGTGTGCTTGGCTTCGGCTAAAAGGGTCAGTGAACTTCATGCCTTCTGTAAGAACATCGGCTTTTCTACAGAAAAAGCCACTTGTTCCCTTCAACTTGGTTTCCTGGCCAAAAATGAACTGCCTTCTCGTCCTTGGCCTAAATCTTTTGATATTCCTTGCTTATCAGAGATCGTAGGCAACGAACTGGAAAGAGTATTATGTCCTGTTAGAGCTCTTAAGTTCTATTTAGCTCGTACTAAGTCATTACGAGGTAAATCTGAGGCATTATGGTGCTCAGTTAAGAAACCATCATTGCCTATGTCAAAGAATGCTTTGTCATATTTTATCAGATTTTTAATACGAGAAGCTCATTCTCACTTGAATGAGAAAGACCGATGTTTGCTTAAGGTTAAGACGCACGGAGTTAGAGCTATAGCAACCTCCGTGGCCTTCAAGCAAAATAAATCTCTGCAAAGTATTATGGACGCGACTTTTTGGAGAAGCAAGTCAGTGTTCGCGTCATTTTACTTAAAAGATGTCCAGACTCTTTACGAGGACTGCTACACACTGGGTCCATTCGTTGCAGCGAGTGCAGTAGTGGTTGAGGGTTCTACCACTACATTACCCTAATTCCAATATCCTTTTTAATCTGTCTCTTGAAATGTTTTTAATATTGTTTTATTTTTGGGTTGTACGGAAGGCTAAGAAGCCTTTCGCATCCTGGTTGATTTGGCGGGTGGTCAAAGTCATTTCTTGAGAGCGCCCAGATTAGGGGTTTGATGAGGTCCTGTTGTATGGGTTGCAGCCCTTAATACTTCAGCTCCTGGGAGTCTTTCAGCATCTTAAGAGGATCGCTGGGCTTTATGAGGAAGACAGACTAATAAGGCAGAGTAATCGTCTTAAGTCAACTTCCTTACCAGGTACCTTTATATATTTGGGTTTTGTTATGATATAACTGTCAAAAACTCTAAGCATATACGCTGTAAACTTAATTAACTCTGGTCTCTACCCACCACCATGGGTGTGAATCAGGTATTATATATTCACCGGCTAAGTTAAATATTTAAAAATGATATTTTAATTATAAAATAAATTTTTGAATATACTTACCCGGTGAATATATAAACTAAAGGCCCCCCCTTCCTCCCCGATAGAGACCCAGCGGGATGAGAAAAATTGGGTCTGTTTACATGTATATGCGGTATCTGGCCGATAGTTGGCGCTAGTGGGCACACCCGCAACCTTCATAGCGATCGCTCGCGAGTTTTTGAGTGTTTTTCTGTCGAGCCGCCGGAGGCTCAGCTATTATATATTCACCGGGTAAGTATATTCAAAAATTTATTTTATAATTAAAACATCATTTTTATTCTAACCTCAGATGCAATATTCTAAGTAAGAAAATTAAATGGACTTTGAAAGGGCATATAAATTAGATGAACTTTGAAAGGGCATATAAATTAAATGGACTTTGAAAGGGCATATAAATGAGAATTACAGATAATAGATGGACAATCATACAAGCAACAGATAAATCCAACGCTAAATGCATAATGGAATTAAAGATTCCCCATAAGCTGAAATGAACAGCTTCTTTTATGTAAAAAAAATTTAGCCAAGGACAGTTAATACTTTTAATGATCTTAAGAAAACATAAGATCTTCTTATGTGAACAGATTGTTTTCATAGAAAAGGGACTGCAAAATTTCAAAATATCCAAACTAGTTCTATTTAATGGCACATCTTTTGACAGCACAAAATGATCATTCCATTAACTTCAATAATCTTATTAGTAAAGTGCCCACTCTCTGTGAGGCCAATAAGAGTTCATTAATACAACCTAATATAACCTTGCCATGTCCTGAACTAGTTTATCCCTTTCAAATTATGCTGAAATGGTGAAAAGAGTACCAATTGTATTTGTTCAATCTTCAATCTTGTGTCCACTGCAGGACAAAAGCCTCTGACATGTCCTTATTCATGTCTGGTGTTTGGTCAATTTTCATCACCATGCTGGCCTCTGCAGATTAGTGATGGTAGGGTATTTAGTATGTCTGCTCACAGTAAACGGACCTAATATGGGTGGCCCTGACTAGTACGGCTTTGCTGATCATGGTGATACACCATTCCTTTCACCTGGTTAAGGTACCCCCACTCAGAAAGGCGGGCATAATATATATATATATATATATATATATATATATATATATATATATATATATATATATATATATATATATATATATATATATATATATATATATGTGTGTGTGTGTGTGTGTGTGTGTGTGTGTGTGTGTGTGTGAGTGTGCATGTGTGTGTATACTGTATAAAGAATATGAAAGAACAAGAAAAGTATTGCAAATAGTGGAATGGGTGAATATTGTACATCACCTTTAAGAAAGGATTTATAAAGAAAATGGTGCAAAGATGGATAGGGCTTATGATTAGATAGAAATATAAACATATTTTATGAGAAAATGTTTGAAAATGGAGGATTTGTGTAAAATGATGAAGGTAATGTACCTACAAATTGAATCGGATTAAACACACATGATGGTGCCCCCAGGAATTTGTTCTTTAATATGAGGTAAAGATTTTAATTAGACAAATTTAAAGTACTATACTGTAGTATGGCTGACAGGTGGGAGTCCACTTATGCAAAGATTGTAGGAAAATAGAACAATATATAATAGATAAAAATATCATGTGAGACTTTCTTAACTTCAATCAACAAGAAAAAGAAAGGTTTGTACCAAATTTTCTAAAGGAAATTTTTGTTAATCGATATCCAATTGAGTTCATAGGAGTTTAAGGCATTTGTATGAGATAAAATTTTTAATTGATAGTACAGTAAAACAAATTTTTCAATATTAAACTTAGCCGGTGATTATATAAGCTGCAACTCTGTTGCTCGACAGAAAACTCTACGTTCAAAATACGCCAGCGATCGCTATGCAGGTAGGGGGTGTACATCAACAGCGCCATCTGTCTAGCAGGTACTCAGTACTCAATGTAAACACAGAACCAATTTTCTCTCTGTCGGGCTACCGGCAAGACCTACTAATACGCTGTTACTAACTGGATTTGTTTTCACAACTATTTGGTGAAGTACACTATTCTAGTTTTGAGCTTTCGCTATGCAGGTGTTTTATCTTCATCTCAAAACTTGAACTCGTTTTGGATAGATTTAATTAGGGTGACAAAGAGAGTATGGACTCTCTTTCACTTTTAAATGGCCGACCCTTCCCTTAGACGGAAGTGTGTTTAGGTTTTTAGTAATTTTGCTTAACACGTTATAGATCTATATATTTTATATCTCTCCGCCTTTATTAGGCCTCTTCGATTAACTTTCCCTTTATTATAAACATATAAAGATATTTTTTATGTTTTGTTTATATGCGACCTTTCCTGATAGTAGGCGGTCCTAACTTGGAACCGAAGTTAATCAACGTTGAGCCCGTTATATCGTATTTAGCCTTTAAAGAATTTAAAACTTTTTAAGTTTAATGTTTTATGAAAGAATTTCTTTGATAGTCTTCGTACTGTTTTCAAAGATGAACTAACGTTTAGTTTTTTAGACTACGCAGTTGTTGACGTTCAGGACGTTCAACATGCGCTCTATCGTTACGATAGAGAGAGAGTGTATCACGATTTCACTTTGCAGTAAGAGTAAATCGATTCTGACGTTTTGTTCATTCTTTCTTAGCTTTAATGTTTTAAATTCTAAATTAAAGGAACTTTTTATTGGAAAACCTTTCAGTTTTTTTTTCCTTTAGTCAAATAACATGTTTTTTTGACGATATATAATTGGGCTCTTCTCTTAGGTGCGAAATCAAGAGAGAAAGAGAGAGAGAGATAGAGACGGAGGGAGAGAGAGGAGAGAAAACGTTCCATTCAAGCGGGTAACGTTGTTCTCGTGTTACTCTCGTCCCTAGTCGCTGTACGGGGAAGAAGGTAAAACGTTTCTAGGGTTTTATTCTTGTCCCCAGGCTATGTGCGGTGAGAGATTGAAAACGTAGTTTATTTGAACTAGTGTTTAGTCTCTTTCCCAGCCACTGAATTTTTTATCTTTATATATGTTTTCTGTTTTTTGCTAGTATTAAGCAATTACTACCTTTTAATGAGGGTAGAATTGCGTGTTTCAGGTAGAAATCAGTAAAAGTTTCGATTTCAGTGAAATAAGTGCAAAACAGAAAATCAAAGTGATAAAGTGATATGCGCAAAGTGTTACAGTGTTGCGTCCGAGGGTTCGTCTGTTCGTGCCTGTCGTTCACCTAGTCCGGGACCTCTTGCAAGCTCCCAAGCCCAGGGGAGAAGTAATGTCGAACGACTTATGGGTTCGTCAGGCCTTGATCAACGAACAGACGTTTCCCTCCGTGGTTTCGGGCGTATCTACCCAAGATCGCCCCACCCACACGAAGACGAGAGAGCCCATTTATTTCTCGTCTGCGGAAGAGGTTTCTCGTAAGAAACCATGGACCAAGGTCTCGCAGCTTATTAAGCGCAAGTCGGTCCCTTCCGCGCAAGTCCAACGGCCCAGTTGTAGCCACTGGGTCAGTTCGGACTCGCTGCAGTCTTCCGACGACTGTTCACCTCCTAAGAGAGGCAAAGCGGTACCGCATCAGGCAGTCACACCGTCTGTTGCCGCACCTGCTCCTGTAGACCCTAAGTGGTCTTTGCTGCAGACCATGCAGTCTCAGTTAACGTCATTGATGCGGGACTTTCGTGCGGAGAAGGTTGACACTGCACCAACCTCTAGCCTACAACCAACCACGGTTGTGCGTCCTGTGGACGCTGAGGCGACCTTCTGCCGCACTCCAGCTGAGAGAGTCCCGCCACCCATGCGTTCCAGTGTACCCTGCCAGCCGCATGTTGACGTTCAGTAACGCACGGAACCTTCCGTTGACGTTCGCGAGGTACAACAACAGTCTAAGTTGTTTTGTTTTGACGCGGTGCGTCAACCTCCGCATTCTAGAGTTGTTTTGACTGCTCAGTATAGACAGTCAAAGCAGTCTCGAGTGAACACTGTATGTCCTCACGCACCTGTTGTGGTTGACAGTTCAGTTGTTGACAGTTCACAGACTGTCAAGCAGTTACATGACGTTGCCTTCTGGTCTGCTACTAATGCACCAGTGAGAGACTCACTGAGGTTACCTAGCTTTTATCGGACAAGGTTCCTGTAGATGAGAAAGTGCTGTTCTCCCTCCTACTGATATTCCCTTGAGGACTCTGTCATTTGGAGAGGAGCCTTAAGCTGCTTAGCCTCCTATGGACTTTAATTAAATCATGATGAATTTTTAAGGATCTTCTTAATTAAATCATGATGAATTTTTAAGGATCTTCGTCCGGATCTTGTAACTGCTGCTCCTCGTTCGCCTAAACGTCAGAACTTACACTAGGCCTAGCTACTTCGAAGCCGTTGTTTTTAAGCTAGTGCTCTCTCGCTCTCCTAGAGAGCGTTACGTTGGCTAGGCGACTGGTTTTTGCACCAGGAGGAGTTTTAGGGATACAGCCTTTGTTTTCCCTTCTTTTAAACTGGCTTATAGAGCGAGAGTCTGATAGGACACGAGAGAAGTTCTCGGCTTGGGAGTTCATGCCTCTGCCCAGGTAGACTTCTCAATTCTGGTAGACTCGCCCTGGCGCCTAGCCAGGAGACGCTCCAAGTTGTTTACAGGTCAACTTCTCAACTTTTGTCGAGCCTTTGAAGTTTTGCTGTACTATTATGTCACACATAACAAGGCTTTCAGGGATGGTAAATGGTTCCGCCTCAGTCGCTAACCCCGTCTGTTGCCACACCTGCTCCCGTAGACCCTAAATGGGCTTTGCTGCAAGACATGCAGTCCAAGCTTGCGTCCTTGATAGAGGACTTAAATGCGGAGAAGAACCTTCTGGCCAACAACCTTCCAACCGGTTGGTTGTGCGCCCTGTTGACGCTGAGGTAACCTACTCGCGTCTGCCAGTTGAGGTGGTTCCTCCTTCTGGCCAACAACCTTCCAACCGGTCGGTTGTGCGCCCTGTTGACGCTGAGGTAACCTACTCGCGTCTGCCAGTTGAGGTGGTTCCTCCACAGATGTGACCCAGTGTGGGTTGCCAGTCGCACGTTGATGTTAAGCGACGCTCGGAGGTGGTTGTTGACGTTCAGGACGTTCAACAACCAGCAGAGGTGACTTGTTGTGACGCAGTGCGTCAACCTCAGCAACCCGGTAGGGTGTTGACTGCACAACCCTGACAGTCTAGACAGTTTCGGGTTGACACTGTACTTCCTCGCGCACCCATGGTTGTTGACAGTTCACAGACTGTGCAGCAGTTCCATGATATTGCGTCCGGCTCCGTCACGCATCCACCAGTGCGACCGGATTCAGCGAGTCAGACGTTGCCCACTCCGTTGCCGTTTCCTCATCAGTTTCGGATGAGGAACCCTCTGATGAGGACGTTGCTGAACAAGACGATCAGCCCCCAGCCCTGCTATCCATCCAGAAGATGCTGAAGAAGGAACGCTGCCCAGTCAGGCTGTGGATGAGTCTGGTAGGGACACTGTCATCTGTGGATCAATTTGTGTCACTAGGAAGACTACACCTCCGTCCTCTTCTATACCATCTAGCTTTTCACTGGAAAAAGGACAAGACGCTAGAAGCGGTCTCGATCCCGGTTTCCGGAAAGATAAAGTCTTGTCTGACTTGGTGAAAGGACTATATCAACCTTAGAGAGGGTCTTCCCCTGACTGCTCAGACTCCCAACCACGTTCTCTTCTCGGACGCATCGGACGTAGGATGGGGTGCGACATTAGACGGTCGGGAATGCTCGGGATTATGGAACTCGAGTCAAAGGACAATGCATTTCAACTGCAAGGAGCTACTGGCAGTAAGTCTGACCTGGAAAAGCTTCAGGTCTCTCCTTCAAGGCAAAGTGGTGGAGGTGAACTCGGACAACACCACGGCTTTGGCGTACATCTCCAAGCAAGGAGGGACCTACTCTCTGACATTGTACGAGATCGCAAGGGACCTCCTCACCTGGTCAAAAGGTCTAGACATATCACTAGTAACGAGGTTCATCCAAGGCAACTTGAATGTCATGGCAGATTGTCTCAGTCGGAAGGGACAAATAATTCCAACAGAATGGACCCTCCACAAGGATGTATGCAAGAGACTTTGGGCCACCTGGGGCCAGCCAACCATAGATCTCTTCGCAACCTCGATGACCAAGAGGCTCCCAATATTTTGCTCACCAATCCCGGACCCAGCAGCAGTTCATATAGATGCCTTTCTACTAGATTGGTCACATCTAGATCTATATGCATTCCCTCCGTTCAAGATTGTCAACAAGGTACTGCAGAAGTTCGCCTCTCACGAAGGGACAAGGTTGACGCTAGTTGCTTCCCTCTGGCCCGCGAGAGAATGGTTCACCGAGGTACTTCGATGGCTAGTAGACGTTCCCAGAACACTTCCCCTAAGGGTGGACCTTCTACGTCAGCCACGCGTAAAGAAGGTACACCAAGGCCTCCACGCTCTTCGTCTGACTGCCTTCAGACTATCGAAAGACTCTCGAGAGCTAGAGGCTTTTCGAAGGAGGCAACCAGAGCGATTGCTAGAGCAAGGAGAACATCCACCCTTAGAGTCTACCAATCGAAGTGGGAAATCTTCCGAAACTGGTGCAAGTCAGTATCCGTATCCTCGACCAGTACCTCTGTAACTCAAATAGCTGACTTCCTCTTATATCTGAGGAAAGAACGATCTCTTTCAGCTCCCACTTTCAAGGGTTACAGAAGCATGTTGGCATCAGTCTTCCGTCACAGAGGCTTAGATCTTTTTAACAATAAAGATCTACAGGACCTCCTTAAGTCTTTTGAGACCACGAAGGAGCGTCGTTTGGTTACACCTGGTTGGAATTTAGACGTGGTACTAAGATTCCTTATGTCAGACAGGTTCGAACCGCTACAATCAGCCTCCCTGAAAGATCTCACCTTAAAGACTCTTTTCCTGGTATGCTTAGCCACAGCTAAAAGAGTCAGTGAGATTCATGCCTTCAGCAAGAACATCGGATTCTCATCCGAAACGGCTACATGTTCTACAACTTAGTTTTCTAGCCAAACACGAGCTGCCTTCTCGGCCTTGGCCAATATCGTTCGATATTCCAAACTTATCGTATGGTTGGAAATGAACTAGAAAGAGTCTTATGTCCTGTAAGAGCTCTTAAGTTCTTTTTAAAAACCTTTACGAGGCCCGTCTGAAGCTTTATGGTGTTCAGTTAAGAAACCATCTTTGCCTATGTCAAAGAATGCTTTATCCTATTTTATCAGACTGTTAATACGAGAAGCTCATTCCCATCTGAATGAGGAAGACCAAGCTTTGCTGAAGGTAAGGACACACGAAGTTAGAGCTGTCGCAACTTCCGTGGCCTTTAAACAAAATAGATCTCTGCAAAGTATAATCGACGCAACCTATTGGAAAAGCAAGTCAGTGTTCGCGTCTTTTTATCTTAAGAATGTCCAGTCTCTTTACGAGAACTGCTACACTCTGGGACCATTCGTAGCAACGAGTGCAGTAGTGGGTGAGGGCTCAACCACTACAATTCCCTAATTCCATAACCTTTTTAATCTTTCTCTTGAAATGTTTTATTATTGTTTTTGGGTTGTCCGGAAGGCTAAGAAGCCTTTCGCATCCTACTTGATTTGGCGGGTGGTCAAAGTCATTTCTTGAGAAGCGCCTAGATTAGAGGTTTTGATGAGGTCCTGTTGTATGGGTTGCAACCCTTGATACTTCAGATCCTAGGGGTCGCTCAGCATCCTAAGAGGATCGTGAGGCTCCGTAAGGAAGACGTACTTAAAAAGGCAGAGTAATTGTTCAAGTCGACTTCCTTACCAGGTACTTATTTATTTTATGTTTGTTATTTTGAATAACTGCTAAAATGAAATACAAAATACTTAGCTCATAATAATGTAAACAAGTAATGCTGGTCTCTACCCACCCCCCTGGGTGTGAATCAGCTTATATAATCACCGGCTAAGTTTAATATTGAAAAATGTTATTTTTATTAATAAAATAAATTTTTTAATATACTTACCTGGTGATTATATATTAAAGGATCCTCCCTTCCTCCCCAATAGAGACCCAGTGGACCGAGGAGAAAATTGGTTCTGTGTTTACATTGAGTACTGAGTACCTGCTAGACAGATGGCGCTGTTGATGTACACCCCCTACCTGCATAGCGATCGCTGGCGTATTTTGAACGTAGAGTTTTCTGTCGAGCAACAGAGTTGCAGCTTATATAATCACCGGGTAAGTATATTCAAAAATTTATTTTATTAATAAAAATAACATTTTTTGTAACAGCCTTAACTAGAATTCTTATTTAGTAGTCTGATCCTGGACCTGGGTGTGCTGTGGACCACCCTTGTTATTGATGGCTTTTCTTCGGCTTAGAAGCCCCTGGAGGTTCTAGCATCCTCTGGATTGCATAAGTCTTTCCACTAATAATAATGATTAGGCAAACATTAATCTTATGTTCTATAAAAATGTCAGACACAAACCTTATGGCAAGTGAAATGAAGGGTTCGTCTAGTTGGAGAACTCGTCCTTTATTAATCATCACTTTGCCTTTTATGAGCTGTTAGTCAGCACCATATTTTATACTTAACAGGTACAGAACCAAAATTAGAATAAGTTTGCATCTGTGGAAAAAATTACCACTGTATACAGTATGTTACATCTTTATGTGTTTTGCTAACATTCATTCTTTTAATTTTTTAGCTCGTCCAGCAACTGCTTCTCCCAGTGGAGGTGGAAGTAAACCCAGCAGTAGTACTCCTAATGAAGCAAACGAAGTCGACAATCCTCTTCTTGGACCAAATTAATGATTTGGGGGTATGGAGAATAAAGTTTCCAACTAATGAAGAAAATAGTATTGTGGTCAGTTGCAATTTTTTTATTCAGATCAGTAGTGGAAATGTTCTTACAAGAAACATGTTTTATACAGACATGTTGCTACTGTTGGACATTCATTTCTCCAAATCAATAAGTCATTTCTAGGATTTTTACTCCATACAAGGAAGCTTTGTGACTTTACAGATGTTTCAGCAAGAATTGAGGTTTCCTGCAAGAATGTCTAAATTGTTTCAGTAACTAAACATAAAATTTGGAAAGTTCCTTAGAGTTGGTACTGAAGCAGTGCAAGGTAGATAGAAATGTGTTCGTACAAGTACACTAATGTCATGAACAATTTGTATTCTATAATCTGAATATTGATTATTAGTTTTGTATCTGATGTATATGTATGACATTAGGAATATTTTCTTCATATTTTCTCTGAAAAATATTCTAATGGTGTAATAGATATACAGTATTCACACTTATAAGATACCCTAATGTTAATCAATAAATCGTTTTTATGGCACTAAGAAGTTGAAACTGGTTTTTCTCAATACACTTCATTTTCCTTCTTTTATACACAACCAGTCGGATATGTACCAGTAGTTGATAATGCATAAACATGATGTAATTTTAAATCAACAATCCAGTGATCATGATGGTAAAATTTTCATTGAAGCCTTTCAGACAACCCTACTGATTTCTGTACTTTTAAACCATTGAACCTACAGCTCTCCACTCAAAATATTTAGTATAACACAAATATTGTCTTTTCCAATCTTTTAATGATGCCTCCCTCCTACTGACTTGAAAGAATTGCAAAATTTACGAGGTTTTAATTTTTTTTGTTTATGAAAAAGGTTTCAAAGTTTTCTATACAATAGATATGTTCTAGGTATTAGATATGGTTGACTTTCATAAAAGAATTAATGGGGTATTGAACGAATGCCATCAAATGATTTGACTGCAGACATTTATAATACTGTATTAGGTAAATGATTATTAGTGGTACAGTATATGGAGATTGAAAATGAATTGTCTGTTGAAAGTCATGAATAATTTTTATATAGTAATCGTTGTTGGATGTTTTTTGGCTCTCTACTTTGAGCAACTTTAATCTCTTTTTAGGTGATTATTTTTAGTTATGTGTTTGAGGATGGACAAATTTGATAACCATTACACTTGAATATAATTAAGTTTGGAAAAGTTTTGCATGTAAATACTGTACTACCTCAGATATATTTTTCTTTATTGTTAAAATTTTCAAACTTCATTTTTTTTCTAGAAAATTCTTTTCTTGGAATATTAAATATAAATCTTATTCCTGCGACAACGTATTTCGAGGTTCTTGAAAACACCTACTCGTATAATTCATGGGGTGATAACACGATAACACTGTTCTAATCATATAATCAACTTCTTGAGAATAGCGTTGAACTAAACTATCACTACATTTCAGTATTTCCCAATAAGTTGATGAAATCCTAGAATTTAGGATTTATTTCTGTATAAAACTAAGTATTTATACACAGGTTTTTGTTTATAAAATTTCCAAAGTTTTAAATATGTATATATTTTGAAAATGAATATTTTTCATTGATTAGAAGTTGAGTGAACTGCATGGATCAACAGTGTTTTATTAACACAGGAAAAGCCACAGTAATTTGTCCTTTGTATACTTTTTTCATTGTAAAATAATTTAAATTTCACCTTGGCACCATATGAAATATACCATAGTGCGTTATAGAGTAGAATCTGTTCTGTTTTGTTGTTATTAAGATTCATAAGAATCTTGGTCATTTTGTCTTAAATATTTTTGGGAACTTTGTTTGTGACTAATAATAGAATATGATGTATTTATATTTTCCACTTTTCATTGCTATTAAATGACTGAAGGATTTAATAGTTGATTCTGACCATAACTATGCCTGGCACCATAATGTACAGTTAAAGATAATATGTGTTCATTACTTCTGTGGTAAACTAATACAGAATAGCCCACTATTATGCAGCCATGAGATGAACTTCCTCACCCAAGTAGTGAAAGATGCAACATGCAGTCTACACTAAGTTACCAGGATATTTGTTACAATTTTTCTGCAACTAAAGAAATCCATAAAATGCTGTTTAACATTTTTTTTTCGTAAACTAACATATGATTTGTTAACTGAGGTCTGCACAAAATTATTTTAAGACTTCTATGCAGCTTCAAAATGTTAAGCTATTAATTTTGTCAAGACAATTTGTCAATACTGTAAAATTTTAATTGTGTGTCTATGACGTAGTTGAAGATGCTTGGGTCCTAATCAGTAGGTTTTTCTTTTGATATCTCTGTGAGACCGTGATGGATAGCTATCACTGTTAGCCATAAGTGGGCATTCAAAATGTAAAATACATTTATCTTTACTAGCATTTTACATTTTTCTAAATGTTTTGTTCACAATTGAGACTCCAGACATTGGATTTAAGCTTTGAATAGCTTTAATTGTGGTGAAAAAAATTTTCAACAATATAATATGTAAAGTATTGATTTAAAAGCTCAAGATAGAGACGACTGGCGAAATCTAACCGAAGCTCTTTGCAGCAATAGGTGTAGGAGGAGATGATGATGATGATGAATATGTAAAGGAGCATACACTTTTTACAAGCATTTCATCCCCAGACAGTGAAAATATTAGTTTATACTTTATACAATTTTTTATCTTTTGTAGATAAAAGTGTAAGATGCCATTCATTTTCAATGTGTTCCTTTTACTATATTTGACAAATTTTATATTATAATTTATGTTTTTATTGTAGAGTTATTATGTAAATCATTGAGAATGTTCATTGTTCTTACTCATAAGAAGGATACTAAAAAGAACGTTGTTATGATATAATAAAAATTATTTATCTTTTTAATATTAAATCAGTCAGACACCAAGAAAGATACTAATGATACTAATTTTATTATTTTAAGCTGGACTGTATCCAATATTTCTTAGGTTTGATATATTGCATTTAAATAACTTTACTCATTTTACTTATTTTGTTCATTTATTGGTCCCAAATATTATGTTAAATAACCAAAGGTTATTTACTACATTATTCATTTAAAATTCTGTCAAAGCTTTTCTTGTTTTCTGTATGCTTATTATTATTACTATGCTATATTAAGTAAATGAGTTGTTATAAACATCTGAAAGGGGTACAGAAAACTTATCTTAATTCAAACATGTCCATGAGATGTCTTGATTATTTGTTGAATGTGATTCTTTATTGAGAACATTTTCATAAACATTTGTCGGAAATGGTTTTTGTTTTGTTTCTTTGAGATGAGCTTACAAGTCAGCCCCTGAAATATCAATATGTATTAATGTGCTTTTATCAGACAATTGTGTCGATAAGACAAAGTGCTGTATTTTCTGAAGAGAAACTGATATTAAACACTTATAAAATGTACATCTCTTTTTAGCTTAATTAAGGTCTGACCAAAGAAATAAGAATTTCTGTTATATGCTTAGTTGCTATCACTACTTTAGCTCTTATGTACTGATATATCTTCAGCTCTAGGATACATTAGTTTGTTCTATGGTTGACATATGAGAATAGAATATAGTTTTTTTTCTTTTTGAACATCCTTACAAGGGGAATAGGAATTCTAGGCACATGATAAATACACTGAATTCATGCTCTTTGATTCTTTTGTATTAAATGAACCATCCGGCAACTAAAATGTAATTTAGAGACATTCTAGTATTGATATAGTGTATAACATAAGGAAGATAAAAAAAAAGTTGTCCCTTTGAGTTTGTTGCATATTTAGTTTGGTAATTCTGATATTTCATTGGCCTTTTCTCCGTATACAGAATTGTTTAATGCACTAATAGTTGAAGTGATGGTCCTAAGTACACTTTTGTCAAGGACTAGGATGAAGCAACTCAGTATACACTTGTCAGTACATCAGATTGTCAGTTATAGTAGGTAAATACTAAGTGAATTCAATAAAATTCATGATTTGATGGCTGAAATTATTTTCATAGATAATTAAAAAATATTACTATTAAGATCAAAACATACTGAAAGTTTCCTAAAAAATAGAAGACTTAAAATATTAAAAATGTTTCAAAAAACTCCTCCACCGCTAATAATGGTCTAAAGAAACTGAAAAAAAAAAAAAAAAACATAAATAAGTTATGATCATCTGAGAAGTAATTGGGAAAATTTGATAAAATAGACATAACACATGCTGGCACTAATTAATCTTTATCGATATTCTCACTATTATACAAGTAGCAGGATTCATGCTAAAGTGATCATTTAGTTGATAAGGGATTAACACACCTTTCATAGGGCCACTGAAAATGTCTAGGTATACTGTACAATCAAAGAACTACGGTGATTAATTTGGAATATGAAAGGAAAATGAGTTCTAATAAATAACCATCTGAATTATCTACGATGAATTCTAGATGCTGAATAGAGGAACATCTTTAGAAATTAGCTGTGAAATAAGAATACTGTACAAATGAGAAGAGTATTCTTAATTGGACAATAGATTAGATTTACAATGTATTAGTTAGGCTACAAGTTAATTGATGGAGATCTATTTAGTAATTTCATATATGAAGGTCTTCAAAGTATTTTTTTTTTCAATTCTATAAATACTGCACTTGTCTAAATGTTGTCCATTATTAAAAGCACTGACAATTCCTTTTGTGGTAATTATAATTGAAATTTTCATCTAAAGCAAAAATAAAAAATTAAGTATGCCTGTAATGAGTGAACATCAATATCATTAAGTAATTAGCCTACCCACTAAATGAAGTAACTAAAGATTAGGACAGGCTTGCCTATTGTGTTGTGTACAGCAATTAGAAAATATGTATACTGTAGTTAAAAAGTCTGTCAGTGTGTAGGTTTTAATTTATTCAATGATTTAAGTGATGTTACATTCTAATGTATGATTGAAAAGGTTTCAATAACATTAATTGTAATTCTGGAAATTATGATAAAGTGTTTTTAAGCAATTTTACTTTGAGACAGGCAACATATTATTTTATATTATCTACTTATAGGTTAAATTAGTTGCTCATGAGCTTTCCTGTGTATAAAGTAGTTTAGGTAAACAAATAAGAAAAAAGTCAAGATGTCTGATGAAAAAGTTCATGTGCAATTTTTTTTAATATGATTTGAAATAAAACAAAGAATATTCTTTGTGTTTGAGTATCCTTTCAAGGTAGGTTAAGCACAGCTTTAAAATTGAAAGTGTGAGTACATTATTCATATTTATTTAAAGTGCAATAATGGTACCCGATCTTGAACACTGATGACTTTCAATCTGTTCCCAGTGTTCAAGCTACTCTCACATGGTGGATCATGTAGGCTTAAAGGCCTATGTGACAACAAAAAATCCATGTAACTACAATTGGAGAAAAAGCTAATTATAATTAATATTATAACATACCCTTAGGTTAGGTTATGTTAGGTTAGAGCAATATTATGAGAAAAAAATGAAAATTAAGTACAGTGAACCCTCGTTTATCGCGGTAGATAGGTTCCAGACGCGGGCGCGATAGGTGAAAATCCGCGAAGTAGTGACATTATATTTACCTATTTATTTAACATGTATATTC
Source organism: Palaemon carinicauda (assembly GCF_036898095.1). Classification (NCBI taxonomy): domain Eukaryota; kingdom Metazoa; phylum Arthropoda; class Malacostraca; order Decapoda; family Palaemonidae; genus Palaemon; species Palaemon carinicauda. The sequence goes on from NC_090729.1 coordinate 120,626,430, forward strand.
GGACTTTTAAAACCTTCCCTTGTACGTAGTACTGTTAACAAACCACCCTTTAATGTACAGAACACTTAATGCATGTACTACAGCACCCTAAACTAAAACAGGCACAAATATTAAAGGCGATTTTATATCATGCGTTTCCTAAACACCTAAAAAGCACGATAAAAAATGGCAACCAATGTTTTGTTTACGTTCATCTCTGATCATAATGAAGAAACAAACTCATTTAGTGTACAGTACACATATATGTATAGGTTAGTTTTTGCATCGATTATATTGATTATACAGTACTGTATGTTGATTTGTTTATTACCAATGTTTTAGTTTACGTATTTTTCTTAGGACTTCCAAATGAAATGTTTTTCTTTATGACGCCGCCTGAAACGACGGCGTTTACGCTCAGTAAACAACCACGCTCAGAACAAACAAGGCATTTAACGCGCATGATGATAGTGATAAATAATGATACAGTACATACAGTATTTACAGTAAAAGCATTTACAAAATATGTTACCTTACAAATATAAATTATACAGTATTGTACGTAGCAAAGCAGGAAAACAATTTACGAGAGAGAGAGAGAGAGAGAGAGAGAGAGAGAGAGAGAGAGAGAGAGAGAGAGAGAGATTGTTTTACGTACGTAAATGTAAATTTCAAACAAAAAAAATATGATAGGTTACAACATGTAGACTTTTAAAACCTTCCCTTTAACTTAATGCATACAGTACGTACATTACTAAACTATAAAACAGGCAGTAAGAATATTAAAGTAAAAAATAAAGATTGTTACTGTACTCACCACGAAAGAAGTTGAAGAAAAACTTGAATGGTGATGGCGATGAATTTGCTGCACAGTAGAAATGATGATGATGAAGCTGATGATGTGTTCTACTGTGCAGCCAATGATAGTATTTTACGTCTCTTCAGACGGAGGTGTCTTTTCCTGGGACACCTCTTCAACTTCTTCCTGGGAAACTTCAATTTCTTCCGAAGGCGTACTAGCAGGAGGAACTGGCTCTTTTTTGCGAGGCTGGAAGAACATTGTGATCGGAAGTTGTTGCCGCTGCTTCTTTTTTCGATCCAAGAGCATTTTGTAGGGAGTCATTATGTCATCAACCTTGTTGCAGAATTGCATCGAGCGAACCATATCCTCGTCCCACTCTTGCAACATTTCTTTTAACTCCTTCGCGTGGTTGCAGGCCTTGGCAAGCCGTTCTAATGTTAAGCCCGTTTCTTCGACATTTTCTTGGGTCTCTTCCTGGGTATCACTCTCTTCCTCACTTGCCGATTTCGTCAGGTCTTCGAGGTCTGCGTCAGTTAGGGGCTGGGAATGGCAGTCCAACAACTCGTCGACGTCTTCAGTCGTCATGTCGCCAAACCCGTCACCTCCAATTATGGCAGCCAACTGCACAGATTTCCGTATTGCAGAGTGTTGGATTTCCGACGGAGTAAATCCCTTGTCGTCGTAAACAATATCGGGCCACAACTTCTTCCAGCTCGCATTCACGGTTGCAGGTTTCATCTCTTGAAGTGCCTTCTGAATATTCTGCAGGCACGTGGCTATGGTGTACTGCCGCCAGTACGCCTTCAAGTTAAAATCTTCATCCTCGTCATCTTGGGCAGCATCCACACACGCAACGAGGTCCGCCAAGGTATTCTTCGTGTAAAGGGCCTTGAACGCCCTGATAACCCCCTGGTCCATCGGTTGAATTAATGACGTGGTGTTGGGTGGCAGGAACTCAACCTGAATGCCCTCATGCGACAGGTCAGTTGCGTGTCCACCAGCGTTATCCATAAGGAGAAGGATCTTGAATGGCAAGCCCTTCTCTAAGAAATATTTACTGACTTGCGGGATAAAACACTGGTGGAACCAGTTGGAGGTCAGCATCTTCGTAATCCATGCTTTTTGATTATGCATCCAGTACACGGGAAGGAGATTCTTATTTTTATTTTTCAAAGCGCGAGGATTTTTCGACTTATAAATAAGCCCTGGCTTTAACAAAAATCCAGCAGCATTGCCACACATCACGAGGGTAACGCGATCCTTGAATGCTTTAAAGCCAGAGGCTTTGGCTTCCTCTTTGAACAGGAAAGTTCGCGACGGCATTCTCTTCCAAAACAAGCCAGTCTCATCCATATTAAAGACTTGTTCCGGCTTGTATCCACCTTCGGCGATAATATTCTTGAACGTCTGGTTCACGTAAGTTTCAGCAGCGGCAGTGTCAGCGGAAGCAGACTCCCCATGCAGGGAAACGCTTTTCAGGGCGAAGCGTTTCTGAAACTTCGCGAACCATCCTTTGCTTGCGGAAAAACGTTTCTGAGGCTGGGAATCAGTGGATGTCCCTGGTTGAGGATCATCTGCATCATCATCATCTTCAGCATGGTTGCCGTCGTCGTCTTTAGGTTCCTTTGCAGCAAAATTCTCATATAAACTCAAAGCCTTTGTTTGGATGGTGTTCGTATCCAACGCTATGTTCTTCTTCCGGCAGTCGGCAATCCACACAGCTAAAGCACCTTCCATGCGTACGATCGTTTTATTACGCGTTGTAACGACTCGCTTCGCTGATCTGCTAAAGGTGATTGCAGCCGTCTTTCTAATGTTCGCCTCGTCCTTTTTGATATAGCGAACGGTGGATTCGTTGATGCCAAAATGGCGGCCGGCGGCCGCGTAACTTCTACCATCTTTTAACATGTCGAGAAGCGTAACCTTCTCAGCTATCGTCATCATCCTTCGGTGGCGTTTAGGCTCACTACCAGCCTTAAGAGAAGCAGAACGCTTGGGAGCCATTACAGTAGGATTTACGTACAGTACTGTAACAAAAAGTTCAACTTAAAAAGGTCGCACACAGCACAGATTAAACTTCACAAACTTAAGAACGTCTACTCAGCGATACGCGGTAACAGAGAGTGAACGATCCAGCCCCGCGAGAACTTTGATGCTGCGGGTAGGAGATGCGGGCAAAACACCAATCACAGGCTAGATAACAAAACTTGAGTTCTGATTCGTCATCTATCAGCGCTTGAACCAATCACAACCCGTCTTACAGTACTATGATGCGTTGGTTACCTACTCATAGAAGATGCCCCTCGCATACTGAACGTATGTAGATTAAGTACAATACCGTAATAATAATAAATAATGATAATAATACTGTACAGTAATAATAATAATAATAATGATAATAATAATAACTAATAATTTTATTAACAACAACAACAATAATAATAATAATAACAATAATAATAATACAGCTTTACGTACACTATTTTACGCCTCTCTCTCTCTCTCTCTCTCTCTCTCTCTCTCTCTCTCTCTCTCTCTCTCTCTCGTACGCTTATTCGAAATGTGATTTTTGCAACAAAGAATATTATTGGATGCAGTACTGTACTACGTACGTATACATACAAAAGATTCATGGAAAAGAAGCACATCCATTACAGTACACACCATTCTAATATGGTATGACTGCATCTGATTTGCGTTTCATGTTCGATTTAATTTTACTACGTACTGTATACAGTACTGAATTATCGTATGATCACATTCTCTTTTCGTGTTTTATTTCTTTCTGTGCTGAATTATATATCATATGTAATGCAATGAACAATCAGTAAGAGCAGATATTACTAATTACAGTATTAATGGAATTACAGGTAACAAAATATCGTATTTGGGGGTCTTCAGATTTCGCGGTATTTTCGAATTTTCCGGAAAATCCGCGATATGTATATATATATGGGTTATGGAAAAACCCCGCGAAGTGGTGAATCCGCGATTGTCGAACCGCGAAGTAGCGAGGGTTCACTGTAACATATTTTCTGTTCGAAACCACACCCTGTAATACAATACAAATTTACCAACTAAGTTTCCTAACAAATGCATAGGAAATAACTATCTTTAAATGGCCATTATTTTTTTTATTCCCCATTTCTCGAAAAAAAAAAATTCATTTTTGGAAAGAGGAGCATAAAACACTGCATTAGAAAAGAGTATTTTGGTTTCATAGTTTTTGTGGCAGTGAAACCAAAAAGATCCCAAGAGACCAAGCCAGTAAAATCTAAATGACCTGTCTTCTTTATTAAAAGTTTGAAACAACGACTTTTATATTTTGACTATTTTTTTTTTCAATTATTTATTCATTTTATTACCTATTGACCTATTAACAGTTATTGTAAGCACTTTAAAGTCACTGTGTGTTTGCATCAGATGAAATGTAATGTCTTATTCTTAGTGAAAAGTTCATATTTTGAAGATACGTCCGAAGATAACTAAATTTAGTAGATGACCCTTACGTATATATATATATATATATATATATATATATATATTTTTGGGCTCAAGCCATGGCGTCCTGATGGAAGGTTCCTGTTTGGTAGCTTCCTTGGGTATAAGACTACTAAGATATTCCCAGAGAATTTAACCACAGGTTATCACAGAATTCTAACTTCTGGAGCGAGTATCTCAAAGGTTTCCCTTTAAGACATCGTAATACAACAGGGGACACGCATGTCTGAACGTGCCACATAGCTATCTTCACCCCGAACAGAGTTAATGCTTCGGTGTGTAAGGACTGAGAATAGCTGGGAGCCGTTCCACAGCTAATCTCACTCGTGGCTACTACTGATACTCGAGACGTAAACAAACGGACGCCATTGCTCTGATGACGTCACGCCCGTCTTCATCCTTTGTTTAGTAGCTGCCCTACTTAGACGGATTTTCCCTGTGTTATCTTTATCGCTTTGCATCTTCGCTATGTCGTTACCTTCAGCCTCGCCTTCTTCTGGAAAGTTGAGTACAAGGTTCCAGTATTGTTTAATTAAGCTCTGGCCGTAAAGTAAATATTATTTTGCGAAATAATTGATGTTTTGTGGCAGAGCTGTGCCTCTACCGGACCCGCCATTTTATGGCGTCGTTGTTGTTATGCATGTCTTATTTAGTTAGCCACAACAACGCTTCCGGCATTATATACTAATCGAATACATTAGTTTATTTAGTCTTCATAGCTAGGAACTTTTATATCGTGTTTAGACGCTTTTTATCGGTCATCGATTGACCTCATACCAGTCGGCTACTATAGCCCCCAGGCCAGGAGCCTACATACAAGTGTTCATGCATGATTTATTAGTGATCCTAGACTAAGTTATGAAGATAGTGGCATTATTATTTTACAATACTTTTGACAGTGATGCAAATGTTTTCGCCTTCAGGGACCATATAGGGGATAGGCTAGTCAGTGATTCTTTCTAGCCTAACCTAATATTAGGACCCCTATATGCTTCCTTCATCCCCTGCCTTGGCATTCCCTCTATTTAGCCTTGATCCCTTTTCTGAGTAAAGGGATTAATTGTCTAATAGAGTATATATCGCCTCTCGGTCCTCCCTAAAGGAATGAACCCCCTTTAGGGCTGCGTCTGAGAGTGAGGTTAGGCTAGCCTACCTCTATGGCTAGGATAGTCTATGACTTTCCTGCGAAAGCGATATGTCTTCTTCCTTACCTAGTTCAGGACTTTTAGCCCTGTTTTAGGTCGGGTTAGGAAGGTTTCTCTGTTCCATGCTGAAACTGTACTCTTGCACCGTTTTAGCCGATCAGCCTGATCTTAGGTTAGGGAGTGTCCTCCCTTCCCTTAGTAGCCGCTCTGGTACAGAAACCCTTCCTGGGAAGACTTCTCTCTTCTCCCTCCCCACCTATCTCTTGTATAGCCTAGCCTATGCTTAGGTTAGTTTATACTCATCTGTCCCCTGTCCTACAACTCCTCCTTAGGGTGGAAGAGTAGGGCTACCCGAGCTTCCTTGTGCAGTCCACTCTGGTACATATACCTTCATAGTGTCCTATAAGGTTAGTTACTAGTATAGTTCTGCATATGGGAGTCTCCCCCCCCCCCTCTTGGGTGTTCCCTAGCCCTCCCTTGGGCTACCTAGCTCCCGGTCCCTAGTGACCCCTGCTCATGGATGTTAGAGCCTGCCTCTATCATGGGTACACCCCCTCAGGGAGGGGGAGGGATGTCTGGAACCCTGACGGTACTTCCTGCATCCCTTTCCCCCCTCCCCCTGTCTCTCTATCTATCCGGGTGCCGGTCTCTTGCCGCCTCTACTGTCGGCAATACCTGCCTCCTACTTGGTGACTTCCCTACCCTTGCCGCCAGCCCCCCGTGTACCGAGGGACTGCCGGCTGCCGCCGGCTACTACCGGCGGCTCTCCTACTCCTATCTAATCGTCCGCTTGCCGGTCGATCACCGGAGTGCCGGCATATACTGCCGGCAACCCGATACTGCCTTTACCATCCTTATCCCAGTCACCAACCTGGCATCCTCCGACTGCCGGAGCCGCCGCTTCCTGCCGGCGTGCCGCCGTTGTGCCGGCGGCCGCCATCCTGGTATTTAACTGACTTTTGAAAATTGTCTGTTCTAATGCCAGAATCTATGCTGGAGCGAGCTCCGGCATGCCGGCGGCTTGCCGGATGCCTCGGAGGCGTCAAGAATACTTGCACCCCCTTACTGTAGCTATCATAAGACTAAGATAGCCCTATATCGCAAACAGATAAGCTGCTTCTGCTGTTAAGATCAGTACCTAGTACTGCTCTATTAGTGATCATGCTGTCTCTTTGCATTCTTCTAATTCCAGCATGCTATGTGCATCTTAGCACGGCTGGTTGCCAGAAGCAGTTACCCTTTAATGAGGCCTTCTGGCTCTTAACTGGGAACCGAATGAATTCGATCCCAATCTTGTCCTTGGTTTTCCATGGAGTTCCAAAATACTGGGAATTCTAGGAAACTATATCCAATGATCTCGGTCATTTGGATTATCCAAGGACCAAGCTTATGGTAACCAGCCGGGCGAGATGCATGGAGCATGTTCTCCTTTACTGTTTTCATTCTCTATGCATCACACCTTCTTTAAGTTAAAATTAATGATTAATATTAACTTAGTTTAAGAGCCATTCTTATGACTCCCCCATACTCATTTTCTCTTTCTTCCACAGGAGGAGCAGATGAAGTGTGACTTCGCCTTCTGCGCTGTGAAACGCCCGCAGTTTTACGGGCATACGGCTTGCAGGACTCACGCCCCTTGTGCAGACAAGAAAGGGGATTTGAAGTTTTGGAATCCACTGGATTGTACGGTCTGCCAGGCCCACCTAGTTGAGGCCTTCCATAACCCTCCCTCAGCGGAGGTTAGAGACATTTCTCGTGAAAAGCTGCGCAAGTGGGTGCGTGGCTTTCAGAAAAATGCTACTGGACCGTACCTGGCCACCGAAGAACTGAGGTCCCTGTTGTTCCCTAAGGCCTCCCCTGACTCAGTGGTACCAAAAGATGCAATCCCCACTGTCCAAATTACGGTGGAACCTGATGTGGTCATGGCTCAGTCCATGCACGAGTGTCGTTTAGATTCCGAGGATGATGAACAGATTTCAGACGTCTCGGAAGACACGGAGAAGACGCTTATGGCTCAAGGAGCCGAAGAGGACGAAGACAAGGTGGAGTACACCGAGTCGGAGCTTGGAGCTGCTCCCTCGTCCATCCCTCCTCCTACTCCTACACCGACGGAAATGTCCATTCCGTCTACCTCCTCGACTCCGGATCCTTCCTCTTCTACCCAAGAACTGATCCGGCTGATTAGAGCCGTCATGGACGACAGGCTGAAGGAGAACCAGGAGTCCATCAGGTCGATGATTGGATCCAGAGAACCGAAGAAGATTTCGGTCAAGGATCTCCCCGCTTGCTCTCATGCCAACCCGTGGAGGTATGCAGAGCATATGGTTATTGCGACCGGCAGGATCTTTGTTAGTGACAAGATCGGCACGGTCCCGTTGGAAGATGTGGAGTTCTTCCCAAGCTTTGAGGCCTACCCGGACTGTTACGTCCGGCTTCGTTCCGAACCTGCCTCGAAGGAAGAGACCGAACCTAAAGAAGAGATAGTGTTCGATCTCACAAAGGCCCAGGCTATGCTAGCCTCCGCATTTAAGAGTAGGGGCTTTACCTGCTCTAAGCTTCCGGCTTTGAGCAAGAAGCATCCTACGTACGTTGCACCTGACACTGCGGTTCTTCCTTTCTTGGAAAAGGCCTTAGCTGCATGCCTTAAAGCGGCGGAAGAAGGGAAACCCTGCCCTGCACTGGAGGAGTGCAGACCCTTCTCCATCGTGACCCCCCCTGACGCTCGACACTGGAAAGATGTTCAGCATACTTTCGTCGTGGGAAGGCTCGATCCTGACGTCGCCGGACGTCAGTTTAATGAAGACCTCCCTAAGCTCAACGATCACCTCCTTCGCCGGGAACAAGACACGAAGGAGAGGCTTGCGGCATCTCTTTCTCATCAAGTCCAACTGGAAGTGATGGCCTGTGACACTAGAGTACCAGATCACTACATGGTACTATCCAAATCCCACTTACTGACAGTAATGAAGGACTTGTACCACTTCATAAAGGCTCGAAGAGCCTGTCGTGAATTCGTGTTTGCCGGTGCCACCGTGAAACACGAACCCCGGAGGCTGATTTCCTCCAACATCTGGGGAAAGCACCTGTTTCCTTCTGACCTTGTTAAGGAAATAACTGACAGAGCCGCCACGGAGAATAGGAACCTTCTCCACAAGTGGGGCATGTCCAGAAAAAGGAAACCCTCTCAGGACGATGGACCTCAGCCTAAGAGGAAACCTCAAAAGCCAAAACCCCAGCAACGTCAGCAACGACGTCAGTTTCCGGGACCCGCTACCTCCCAAGTGGTTGCCCAACCACAACAGACCTTTCAATTGGTCCCCCAACCGGTGTTGTCACAGTCACCGGTCTTCACCCCTGCCTTTGAGCAACCATCCACTACCTTTCATGCCAAAGGTAGAGGCTCGTTCAGGGGTGCAAGCAGAGACGCATCTCGTCGTCCCTCCAGAGGTAGAGGAGGAAAGGGAGCTAGCGGCAATGAAGTGCTTCCGGTGGGAGGAAGACTCCGCCAATTCCAGGATCGTTGGACCTTCGATCCCTGGGCACACAGCATCATCAAGAACGGTCTAGGCTGGAGTTGGACGCAACCACCCCCAATCTTCCAGCGGTTCTTCCAGCAATCGACCCCCCTTCTGGAAGAATATGTTCTAGACCTCTTGAACAAGAAGGTGATAAGGAAGGTAAAGTCCACCAGGTTCCAAGGGAGACTGTTTTGCGTTCCCAAGAAGGACTCAGACAAACTCAGAGTCATTCTGGACTTATCCCCCCTCAACAAGTTCATAGAGAACAACAAATTCAAGATGCTGACGCTTCAACAAATAAGGACCCTTCTGCCTCAAGGTTCCTACACGGTCTCTATAGACCTGGCGGATGCCTATTGGCACATTCCAATGAACCATCACGCTTCCTCCTACCTAGGATTTCGACTCCAAAGGAAAAGCTACGCCTTCCGGGCCATGCCATTCGGCCTCAATGTGGCCCCTCGGATCTTCACAAAACTGGCGGATGCCATAGTACAACAGCTCCGCCTAAGAAACGTCCAGGTGATGGCCTACCTCGACGATTGGCTAGTCTGGGCTCCATCGCCCGAAGAGTGTGCAAAGTCTTGCAACGAAGTTACCCAGTACCTAGAACACCTGGGATTCAAGATCAACGAGAAGAAATCTCGCCTCTCTCCAGCTCAGAAGTTTCAGTGGTTGGGAATCCACTGGAATCTTCAGTCACACCGCCTTTCCATCCCCCAGAAGAAAAGGAAGGAAATAGCAGGGTCTGTCAAGCGACTACTGAAATCCAAACGCATTTCAAGACGACAGCAGGAACGAGTTCTAGGCTCTCTACAATTCGCCTCAGTGACAAACCCAGTGCTTCGTGCACAGCTAAAGGATGCCGCGGGAGTCTGGAGACGCTCGGCATCCATCGCTCGAAGAGACCTCAAGAGACGGCTTCCAAACAGACTTCGACGCCTCCTAAAGCCGTGGTCGGAAGCAAAGGCCCTGAAAAGGTCCATTCCTCTCCAACACCCTCCTCCATCACTCAACATCCACACGGATGCCTCACTGGAAGGCTGGGGAGGTCACTCCCACCTGAAACAGGCTCAAGGGACCTGGTCTCCACTATTCAAGACGTTCCACATAAACATCTTGGAGGCCATGGCGGTCCTTCTAACTCTGAAAAAGTTATCCCCGCCGCCCTCGATCCACATCCGTCTAACCCTAGACAACTCGGTGGTAGTTCGTTGTCTCAATCGCCAAGGCTCAAGATCGCCCCAGATAAATCAGGTGCTTCTCCCAATCTTCCGTCTGGCGGAGAAGAAGAAGTGGCACCTGTCTGCAGTTCACCTACAAGGATTCCGCAATGTGACAGCGGATGCTCTATCTCGGACAAACCCGATAGAGTCGGAATGGTCTCTAGACGCAAGATCGTTCTCCTTCATCTCTCACCAAGTCCCAGAACTTCAGATAGATCTCTTTGCAACGAGCGACAACAATCAACTTCCTCTGTACGTAGCCCCGTACGAGGACCCCAAAGCAGAAGCGGTGGACGCCATGTCACTGGACT
>NC_090729.1:120646911-120655800 GCF_036898095.1 Palaemon carinicauda
GTTTCTTAAGTTACGGTGAATTTGTTTTAGCCTATTCGGGGAAAATCGAAAAACTTGTGGATTTGTGCCAGAGAGACAATTTAATTTTGCAAAATAAAAAGTGTCCGCATTGTGAGGAAGTGTGTAGGATTGATTACAAGAAACAGTTTTAGGTGTGACAAGTCTTACATTACTAAAGAACGTAGACGTAAGCGTTGTTCATATAAAGTGTCGGTGTTTGTGGGTACCTGGTTTTCCAAAGGAAATTGAACATTAAAACTAATTTAAAATTTATAGTTTTGTGGGTTCAAAACTGGTTTTGCTACGAAGTGGCCATTTCTGAATTGAAATTAAATAAAACGGATTTTGAGCGAAGCGAAAAATCTATTTTTGGGTGAGATAGCCATGGCGTCCTGATGGAAGGTTCCTTTTTTGGTAGCTTCCTTGGGTAATCACTACTAGAATTTTCCCAGAGAATTAAACCACAGGTTATCACAGAATTCTAACTTCTGGAGCGAGTATCCTAAGGGTTTCCCCTTAAGACATCGTGTATCAACAGGGGACACGCATGTATAGACGTGCCACATAGCTATCTGCACCCCATACAGTTAACGCTTCAATATGGCGGACAGGGAGTGGCTGGGAGCTGAGCCGCAGCCAATCTAGATGTGGCGATATCGGTACTCGCGATGTAAACAGACGGACGCCATTGCTTTCGATGACGTCACGTCCATCCTCATTCTGAAAGTCTGGAGCTCGCTCATCACCATGATACAGCGGCGCAGGGCGGGACCTGATAACAGACAGGGTGGGTCCATCAGGACGCCATGGCTATCTCACCCAAAAATAGATTTTTCGCTTCGCTCAAAATCCGTTTTTTGGGCTCAAGCCATGGCGTCCTGATGGAAGAGTACCAGAGAATTAGTGTATCGTGGTAGACTTTTTCCCTTTATAAGTGAGTGCTAAAACATTGAGCCGAAAGCATAGTGGTCTATACTAGAGCTACCGTGAGGCAGTTGCCTTCCTGCCCCCCTGGCATGGAAGTCCCCACGGGCTATGCTAAGATCAAAGTGGTCATGGGAAGGCTATTCATATAGGCTGAAGGAACAATGAGATCCATAAGATAAGTCAGAGCGATTTGGTATTCGCGTCGAAACAAACTTGAAGAAGTGGTGGTTGAACACTTCGTGTATGGAGTTGACTCATCTTCATAATTGAGTAAGTATTCGCTAAGGAAACTTACTTGCTCTATATAAATAAATGCCCGGAGTAAATCCTGGCATTTTCCTTAACCAGGAATAAAGGGTAATAAAACTATGACAATTAGTATATTTCATAGTAAGAAAGGAGCAAGGGAGACGCACAAGTAATAAAATAGACATTTTATTATATAATTGCAGGTAAATCAATACATGTCATGCAATAAATAGTAAAAAACATTTACATTGATAAAAATGTACATAGTCATAAAGGCGTGCTCTTGAATCTGAAAGGGAAGAATCAAGTATTAGTAGGCACTCGTTCTACGGAACGTTAGTCTTTATGTAACACACGTCATGCACGTGGCATGTAGCACTCATGTGGTAATCTACTATGACATTTCACCTGAGGTAAGAACAGTTAAAGAAAGCACAAGGTGGTTTCTGCTTCACTACGTATCACTTGAGGGTCAACATAGGCACCCGACGAGTTAGAGTCCCTAATAACTCACTGTTCTAAGCAGAGTTCAGAGCAGGTTTCATAACACTACCTGCGGCTACCACAAAATGTTTCACTTCGTGCACTTGTTTCGCATAATGTTTAAAGAAAACACGCGAGGATTTCCAGCCTGTATAGTTCTTGAGGCTTTCGAAATCCATACTCTGAAAGAAATTCAGAGACGAAGCGACTTTCCTAGGATCATGACCAGCGGGTGTACTGTCTGGATCCGCTCTGCGAATGAAGTAGGTGATTTTTGCTCTCAATTGTTTTAGTGACAGGTTGCTGCCCGATGTTTCTCCTTTGAAGAGTTGGCCTCCACCAAAGTTTGAAGTTCTATGAAGATAGACCTTAAGGCTCTCTACTGGACATAGAGAGGCATCTTCCTTCAAGGGGCATATCCTCCACGGGCCCCATCGTTTGGTAGGTAATTCGTTCTTTGCGAGAAACGTCGGATCAGGGAAGAGGGAGAGGTCTCCTGAATCATTGAAAACGATATGTCCCTCTTCTCTAGATAGTGCCACTATTTCGCTGACTCGGGCTCCCGAAGCTAGAGCGAAGAGAAATATAACTTTCTGAGTCAGGTCCTTAAGAGGGCATGAATCATTGTCCAAGTTGGAGGCGAAGTGGAGAACTTTGTCTAGAGACCAAGTGATTGGTCTCGGAGGGGGTGCCGGTCGTAAACGGGCACAGGCCTTCGGTAGTTTGTTGAAGATGTCACTAGACAGATCTATTTGGAAGGCGTATGACAAAGGTCTGGTCAAGGCCGATTTGCAAGTAGAAATCGTGTTGGCTGCCAAGCCTTGTCCATGAAGGTGAATGAAGAAGGACATGCAAAAATCTATGGAGATTTTCGAGGGGTTCTTTGCCTTGACGAAGGAGACCCATTTCCTCCAAGACGATTCGTATTGCCTTCTCGTGGATTCGGTCTTGTATTCCTCGAGGAAGTCTAGACTCTTCTTCGAAATCCCAAACCTTTTCTTAGCGGCTAGGGTGAGAAAATCATGAGATGAAGGTCCTTGATTTTCGATGATGAAGCGAAGACAGTCGACTTCTGTATTTGCTGGGAGAGAACTGGGTCCGGGAGGGGGATCAGCGTTGGCTGCATCTCCAGGATCAAGGGGTACCAGTTGCTGCGGGGCCACTTGGGAGCCACTAGAGCTGCTGTCCCTTTGAAGGTTCTCAATTTGGAGAGGACTTTCAGCAGAAGATTGGTGGGAGGGAACAGGTAAATCTTGGCCCATCTGTTCCAATCCAAGGTCATGGCGTCCACCGCTTCCGCTTTGGGGTCCTCGTACGGGGCTACATATCGAGGAAGTTGATGGTTGTCGCTCGTTGCGAAGAGGTCGATCTGGAGTTCTGGGACTCTGTGAGAGATGAAGGAGAATGATCTTGCGTCTAGAGACCATTCCGACTCTATCGGGTTTGTCCGAGATAGAGCATCCGCTGTCACGTTGCGGAATCCTTGTAGGTGAACTGCAGACAGGTGCCATTTCTTCCTTTCTGCCAGACGGAAGATTGTCAGGAGCACCTGATTTATCTTGGGCGATCTTGAGCCCTGGCGATTGAGACAACGCACTACCACAGAGCTGTCCAGGGTCAGACGAATGTGTATCGACGGGGGCGGGGAGAGTTTCTTCAGCGTCAGAAGAACCGCCATGGCCTCCAAGATGTTGATGTGAAACGTCTTGAATAGGGGAGACCAAGTGCCTTGAGCCTGTTGTTGGTGGGAGTGACCTCCCCAACCCTCCAATGAAGCGTCCGTATGGATGTTGAGAGATGGAGGTGGGTGTTGGAGAGGAAGGGACCTTCTTAGGGCCCTCGCTTCTGACCACGGCTTTAGAAGAAGTCGAAGTCTGCTTGGGAGCCGTCTCTTGAGGTCTCTTCGAGCGATGGCTGCGGAACGTCTCCAGACTCCCGCTGCATCCTTTAGCTGTGCACGAAGCACTGGGTTTGTGATCGAGGCGAACTGTAGAGAGCCTAGAACTTGTTCCTGGTGGCGTCTCGAGATCCGTTTGGATTTTAACAGTCGCTTGACGGACCCTGCTATTTCCTTCCTTTTCTTTGCTGGAATGGAAAGGCGGTGTGACTGAAGATTCCAGTGGATGCCTAACCATTGGAACTTCTGAGCTGGAGATAGGCGAGACTTTTTCGCGTTTATCTGGAATCCCAGGTGTTCGAGAAACTGGGTAACTTTTCTGCAGGATTCTATACAATCCTCGGGCGAGGGCGCCCACACTAGCCAGTCGTCGAGGTAGGCCATCACCTGGACGTTTCGGATGCGGAGCTGTTGTACTACTGCGTCCGCTAGCTTTGTGAATATCCGAGGGGCCACGTTGAGTCCGAAGGGCATGGCCCGGAAGGCATAGCTTTTCCGTTGGAGTCGGAATCCTAGGTAGGAGGAAGCGTGATGGTGCATTGGTATGTGCCAGTATGCGTCCGCCAGGTCTATCGAGACCGTGAAAGACCCTCGAGGCAGGAGGGTTCTGATCTATTGAAGAGTCAGCATCTTGAACTTGTCGTTCTCTATGAACTTGTTGAGGGGGGATAAGTCCAGAATGACTCTGAGTCTGTCTGAGTCTTTCTTGGGGACACAAAACAGTCTCCCTTGGAACCTTGTGGACTTCACCCTTCTTATCACCTTCTTGTTCAAGAGGTCTAGCACATATTCTTCCAGGAGGGGGGTTGAACGTTGGAAGAATTGCTGGAAGGTTGGGGGTGGTTGCGTCCACCTCCAGCCCAGACCTTTCTTGATGATGCTGTGTGCCCAGGAGTCGAAGGTCCAACGATCCTGGAAGTGGCGGAGTCTTCCTCCCACCGGAAGCACTTCATTGCTTCTGGGGTCCCGAGGACTTGCTGCCTCGGCCGCTAGCTCCCTGTCCTCCTCTGCCTCTGGAGGGCCGGCGAGAGGAATCTCTGCCGGAACCCCTGCCTGAGCTTCTACCCTTGGGGCGAAAGGTAGTGGAGTGCTGCTCGAAGGCGGGGTTAAAGGCCGGTGATGAGGACAAGACCGGCTGTGGGACCAACTGAAAGGTCTGTGGCGGCTGAGCGGCCACTTGGGGAGTAGCGGGTGCCGGAAACTGGCGTCTGTGCTGACGTTGCTGGGGTCTATGCTTCGACTGCTTCCTCTTAGGCTGAGGACCATCATCCTGAGAGGGCTTTCTCTTCCTAGACATGCCCCATTTGTTGAGAAGGTTCCTGTTCTCAGATGCGGCCTTGTCTGTGATCTCTTTTACTAGATCAGACGGGAAGAGGTACTTGCCCCAGATGTTGGAGGAAATCAGTTTCCGGGGTTCGTGTCTGACAGTGGCACTGGAGGACACGAGTTCTCTGCTGGCTCTACGAGCTCGCATGAAGTGGTACAGATCCTTGACTAAGGTTGCCATATGAGATTTGGCGAGGACCATGTAATGGTCAGGGACTCCGGTGTCGCCAGCCATTACGTCCATCTGGACCTGGAAAGTGAGAGATGCTGCCAGCCTCTCCTTCGTTTCCTGTTCCCTACGAAGGAGGTAATCGTTTAGCTTGGGGAGGTCCTCATTAAACTGACGTCCAGCAACGTCAGGATCTAGTTTGCCCACCACGAAGGTGTATTGCACATCCTTCCAGTGTTTAGTGTCGGGCGGGGTGACTGCGGAGAAAGGCCTGCATTCCTCCAATGCAGGGCAGGATTTCCCTTCTTCTACAGCCTTAAAGCAGGCAGCGAAGGCCTTTTCCGTGAAGGGTATCATCGCTTCATCGGGCGCAACGTAGGTGGGGTACTTCTTGCTCAAAGCCGGAAGTCCAGAGCAGGTAAAGCCTCTGCTCTTAAGCGCTTTGGCAAGCATAGCCTGGGCCTTCGAGAGATCGAACACTATTTTCTCCTCCGGTTCGGTCTCTTCCTTTGAGGATGGTTCTGAACGTAGACGGACGTAACAGTCCGGGTACGCCTCAAAGCGGGGGAAGAAACCCACTTCTTCCAGGGATATGGAACCGATCTTATCGCTGACGAAGATCTTGTCGTCAGCGATGACCATATGCTCGGCGAATCGCCACGGATTGTCGCTCGAGCATGCGGGGAGGTCCTTGATGGAGATTTTTCGAGATTCCTTGGAACCTCCCAACGACCGAATGATCTGGTGAGTTTCTTGGAGCTTCTGCTCCATCACGGATTCAATGAGCCGAATCATATCCTGTGCCGTAGGTAGAGGAGTCGTGGTGGAGGACGTAGACGGGAGAGACACTTTCGTCGGTGTAGGGGTAAGAGGGGGGATGGAGGGAGGGGTATCCTCCTTATCGGACTCGGTATACACTACCCGGTCCTCTTCTTCATCATCCTCCCCTTCACCCTGGGCCATAAGGGTTTTCTCGGTGTCCTCCGAGATCTCTGACATGCGTTCATCATGTTCTGAATCCAGGTGATAATCATTCATGGACTGAGCCATGACAACATCAGGTTCCACTGTAATCTGGACTACGGGGATCTGTTCGACTGGGACCACTGAGTCTGGCAGAAGTCGTGGTCACACATGACGTACTCCTCCTGTAAAGGAAAGAGACGATGAGTATTGTAGAGTCATAATATGGCTCATATATAAAGTTAATTATTAACAAGTTAATATTAACTTAAATTAATTGTGATGCACAGAAGGGTGGGTGAAAGGAGACAGACGCATGCCTCGTGTAACCCGCCCAGCTGGTTGCCGTAGCATCGGACAGTCCCAGGTGGCCGAAGGCCTCCATGGAAGGTGTCTTGATAATGGGAATTCCATCTAGAATAACCATATTATAGACTAGGCTTGAAATCTTATCAAGAAAGTCTGGGGATCATGAGATCCTAGTAAGGTTCCGGCAACCAGACGTGCCAATTACACGTAGCGTGCTGGAAAGATGAAACACGCAAGAAGACAGAGTGAAAACTGAACAAAATGTACGATTCCGTACCAGTTTGTCTGCGTTAACAAGCCGTCTAGGTGCGGTTTTTAGGAGCTATCGCTAGTAAAGATAGCTGAGAGAAGGGGTGCAAGGCATCTTGCCGCCTCCGGACGGGTCCGGCATACCCCCGGCACGCCGGAAGCCGCTCGAGCAGAGTTTCTGGCATTCAAGAATGATCCTTCTAAGGTCAAAGAAGCCAGGGTGGCGGCAGCCGGAAGCGGCGGTTCCGGCAGCCGGAGGCAGCCGGAGGGTGACAGGGGTAAGGATAAAGGAGCATAGCCGGGGCCGGGGGCCGGCTGCTAGTGCCGGCACTCCGGGAGGGGTCGGCAGTGTGCCGAGGCTAAGAGGGAATGGAGAGGCCACGGCGGTAAGCCGGCGGCCGGCGGCGATCCCCCGGCACTCGGGGGAAGGCGGCAAGGATAAGGAAGTCACCCGTAGCGGCGGTAATGCCGGGGTAGAGGCAGCAAGGGACAAGCACCAAAGATGGAGGTGGGATGGCAAGGCTGTACTAGCCTAGTCAAGACACCTCTGGAAAAGGTACCACCATGATAGAGGTGAATCTATCATCCTAAGCAGGGGCCGCAATGGCCGGGGGCTAAGGCAGTCCAAGAGAGGACAGGGTGTACCCAAAGAAGGGGTGGAGACTCTTCATGTCGACCAAATGATAACTGACTCCATAGCACTATGGAGGGTCTATGTATCAGAGCGGACAACACTGGGAGCACCACGGGGTCCAGCACTCCAGCCTAGGGTGGAGAGTAGGACAGGGGACATATGAAGCCTAACCTACTGGTAGGTTAGGCTAGGCAAGAGATAGGTTGGGGGGGGAAAGGGTCTTCTTACAAGAAAGGATGGGTTATGCACCAGAGCGGCCACCTAGGAAGGGAGATGCTCACCCTAACCTATAGTAGGTGGACCAACTGAAAAACGGAGCATGCGTATATTCAGCAAGGTACATAAACCAGCCCTCCCAACCTAACCTGGATTAGGGTTGTTAGACCCTAATCAAGGAAGGGAGAAGACGTATCGCAAGGAAAAGGTCAAGGACCGATTCCGCTTAAAGGAGGTGATCCTACCTTTAAGGTCCGCAACACTAAGGGAGGGGTCATTCCCTTAGGTGGGGAGGCGATACAGTACTCTGAGAAGTCTTGTCCTATCACATGTAATAGGGTACAAGATTACCAGAGGGAAGCCCTAGGGCTAGGGATGAAGAGAGCATATAGGGGTCCTATCATAAGGTTAGGTTAGCAAGGCACTCAAGATAACCTACCCCCTATATGGTCCCTGAAGGCGAAAAACACTTGCAGCACTGTCAATGGTATTGTAAAATAATGCCAAAATCTTCATAACTAACACTAGGATCACTGAAATATCATGCATTAACACTGGTATAGGCTCACTGGCCTAGGGGCTAAGCAAAGCCTACTGGTATGGGGTCAGCGAAGACCCTAACTAATGCGTCAAAAACACGATATAAAGTTCCTAGCTATGAAGACTAAATAACTAATAGCACTGATTAGTGATTTATATACCGGTAAGGCTGTTGCGGCTAACTAAATAAGGCATGCAAGCAACAGCAGCGTCATAAAATGGCGCTGACCAGTCTGGCAAAGCTCTGCCACAAAAATGCAAATATCTCGAAAAGTAAGATTTACTTTAAGGTCAGAGCTTATTTAAACAATACTTAAACCTTGTACTCAACTTTCCAGAAGAAGGTGAAGCTGAAGGTTGAGACATGGCGAGGATGCAAGCAGATAAAGTCGCACAAAGGGAAAAAACACGCCCAATCGAGCGAGCTACTAGCAAAGGAATGAGGATGGACATGACGTCATCGAAAGCAATGGCGTCCGTCTGTTTACATCGCGAGTACCGATATCGCCACATCTAGATTGGCTGCGGCTCAGCTCCCAGCCACTCCCTGTCCGCCATATTGAAGCGTTAACTGTATGGGGTGCAGATAGCTATGTGGCATGTCTATACATGCGTGTCCCCTGTTGATACACGATGTCTTAAGGGGAAACCCTTAGGATACTCGCTCCAGAAGTTAGAATTCTGTGATAACCTGTGGTTTAATTCTCTGGGAAAATTCTAGTAGTGATTACCCAAGGAAGCTACCAAAAAAGGAACCTTCCATCAGGACGCCATGGCTTGAGCCCAAAAAGGTACTTTCTACGATTGGTGTTCTTTTTGCAGGGAAGTTGTAATTAATTGGGTATTAAGGCGCAACAAGAAAATTGGCGGCCACAATTATACAGTAGAAATTGACGAGTCCAAATTCGGCAAACG
Source organism: Palaemon carinicauda (assembly GCF_036898095.1). NCBI lineage: Eukaryota > Metazoa > Arthropoda > Malacostraca > Decapoda > Palaemonidae > Palaemon > Palaemon carinicauda. The sequence continues at coordinate 120,655,789 of NC_090729.1, forward strand.
GAAATATAATGT
>NC_090729.1:120656300-120671300 GCF_036898095.1 Palaemon carinicauda
CCAAACCCTTATCCTTAGCTCAGAAGGATGACGAGGTTGCAGCAGTCAAAGGAACTGACGAGTTTAAGCCGGAAACGAACCCCAGTCTGACGATCACCAGGCAAGGACGCTACCAATAGGCCACCACAACCCGGGTTGTTGTGGCCTGATTGGTAACGTCTCTGCCTGGTGTTTGCCAGTCGGGGGTTCAAGTCCCACTCAGACTCGTTATTGCCATTAGTGTCTGCAACCTTACCATCCTTGTGAGCTAAGGTTGGGGGTTTGGGGAAGCCTATAGGTCTATCTGCTGAGTCATCAGCAGCCACTGCCTGGCCCTCCCTGGTCCTAGCTTGGGTGGAGAGGAGGCTTGGACGCTAATCATATAATATATGGTTAGTCTCTAGGGCATTGTCCTGATTGCTAGGGCAATGTCACTGTCCCTTGCCTCTGCCATTCATGAGCGACCTTTAAACCTTTAAACGTGTAATCTTTCGTTACAGATTTTCACGATTTTATTAGATTTCTGACAAAGCCAAACAATCATACTGCATTTTCCCCTTAGAAGAGGGTGGCACCTCAACAAGTCCTTAGAACTGGGCTTGCTAGTCCTGCACTCTTTTCCGTGACCCCAGTGAATACAAACACTGTTTTATATCTGGGTGGAAATATTAGGAAAACTCTCCGTTATTATTACTAGCTAAGCTACAACCCTCGTTGGAAAAGCAGGATGCTATAAGCCAAGGGCTCCAACAGGGGGAAAATAGCCTAGTGAGGAGTTACTATTATTACTAGCTAAGCTACAGCCCTAGTTGGAAAAGCAGGATGCAAGAAGTCCAAAGGCTCCAACAAGGAAAAATAGCCCAGTGAGGATTTATTATCATTACTAGCTAAGCTACAACCCTAGTTGGGAAAGCAGGATACTATAATCCCAAAGCCTCCAAAAATGGAAAAATAGCTCAGTGGGGAAAGGAAACAAGGAAATAAATACACTACAAGTAAAGTAATGAACAATTAAAATAAATATTTTCAGACCAGTAACATTAAAATAAATCTTTTCATAAAAATATAAAAACTTTAAAAAACTAGAGGAAGCGAAATGAATAGGATAGTGCGCCCATGTTATTTAACTGAAACAGACGCAGCCTTGAACTGGTGGTAAATTCCACCAAACCAAGCAAGTGTAAACTATTTAAAAAGGCGAAAAGGGATTTGGACGACCGTAATGTAAAGAATCTAGGTTGAACAAACACCAAAAGAAGAAAAAGAAAAAAAGGCGCACATACTCTCATCCGCAAAGCGATTACGCACATTACCACGAGCGTAAATAAATACGGCTTGTGACTTCCGTCTAACTAATCCCTTCTTATGCAAAATGCAAAGAATTTACGTGGCCTTGCTGATATGGCTTCACTATTATCTACGGCTGACACCCCCAATGAACACCCGGGGTAACGAAATAATTCACGGTGTGAAAAACATAAGGGTGGTACAGTAAGGTGCATTTCTTAAACATGGCATTTCTACTCCATGCCATCATGGAATCTGAAGACTTTAGCTCACTTTTCCTGCTATAGCATTAGTTATTTTTTATAGACAATAGATTAGTCAAATCCTTAATAATTATATCCTTACTGACCAACTGAGATCCCCAAACAAATAAAGGAAATATTACGAGTGAAATAAACACGGTCGGAAGATCATGAGGGTGGTACAGTATTGTGCATTTTTTGAACATGGCATTTCTAACTCCATGTCATCATACAATCTAAAGCCTAGCTCCGTTTTCCAACTATAGCATAATTAGTTATTTCTATAGATTATAGATTAGTCTAATCCCTAATAATTACATTCTTACTGACGAACTGAGATTCCCAAACAAATAAACGAAAAATTCGGAGTGAAATAAACACGGTAGGAAGATCAAAGATCATAAGGGTGGTACAATAAGGTGCATTTCTTAAACATGGCATTTCTTACTGCATGTCAACGAGGATTCTGAAAACTTTGCCTCAGTTTTCCTACTATAGCATAACTAGTTGTTTTTCTTGGATATATATTATGGACATGAGTCGTGGTATGACAATAAAATAATATCCAACAGATTTAGTAGATTTGAAAACAAAACCCTCAGAAGGATATTGGGAGTTAAATGGCAGGACATGATTAGAAATGAAACTATAAAAGATTACCCGAGTGCCTTATGTGGATGAGCTCATGGTGAGGGGTAGATGGAGAGGGTTTGGACATGCTCTTCGCACTCCCCAAGAGAGATTTGTTCACCAAACATTTGATTGGGCTCCACAAGGCACTAGAAGAGTTGGAAGACCCATGCCTACGTGGCTAAGGAATATGAAGCGTGAAGTAGGTGAGTCTGAATGCAAAAGTATTGATTCAAAAGCTCAAAGTAGAGACGACTGGCGAAATCTAACCGATGGCCTTTGCGTCAATAGGCGAAGGAGATGATGATTATAGATTAGAACAATCCATAATAATTACTGTATATCCTCGTAGTACTGACGAACTAAGATTCGCTTAAAATATGAAAAAAAAAATTAAAAGAAAATTTAAATAAATGACATTCTCTACAATCCTTACATCATTTTCCTGATGAATTTCTTGCTGAGATACATTAAAACTTTTTGTACACATTTCTTGTGTAAAGAGAAAATAGAAAATAGATTAACATAGCATTTCTTAATGAAGGAATTTCTCTTATTCCATAATTCCATAGCCCTGGTGCTATGGTCTTCCAAGGTCGTGGGTTAGAGTTCTCTTGCTTGAGGGTACACACAGGCACCTTATTCTGTCTATTTCCCTTCCTTTTGTTTTGTTAGTGTTTTTTTATGGTTTATATAAGAAGATTTGTTTTAATGTTATTACTGTTCTTAAGATGTTTTATTTTATTTGTTAATTCTCTTGTACTTTACTTATTTCCTTATTTCCTTCCCCCCCCCCCCGGGCTATTTTCCCTGTTCGAGCCCTCAGGGTTAAAACATCCTGCTTTTCCAACTAGGGTTGTAGCTTAGCAAGTAATAATAATAATAATAATAATAATAATAATAATAATTAATAATAATAATAAAAACTTATGCTTTTGTTATAGTGTATAACAAATTCTGCATAATAGTTTCACTTTTGTATTCAAAATATCTTTAAAAGAAGGTTGTTTCAAACAATGATAAGATTGCAGTCCCTCTTCCTTTCTTCTATTAACAGATATATATATATTATATATATTATATATTAATAAAGAACTATATATACTGTATTTATGTTCGTGGGTATATATAAATATATATGAATGTCTTTGTCTTTATATATATATATATATATATATAAATATATATATATATATATATATTTATATATATATATATATATATATAATGTACAGTATATATATTCATATATATCTATATATATATACATATGTATATGTGTGGGTGTCAGTATATATTTATATTATATATATAGTGTGTATATATATATATATATATATACATTACATGTCAATTAATGCAGAATAAACAAAAACACATTCTTTAAAAAATCCCCTTGATTTTTTTGTACATGGACTTTGCATTACTTTATATACATATATATATTCATAAATATATATATATATATATATATATACACACATATATATACATATATATATATACATATATATATATACATATATATATACATATATACTTACATATATATGAATATATATATATATATATATATTACATTTATATATATATATATATATATACATATATATATATATATGAAAAGGGATATAAAAGTCTTAAGACCTCAGATAAACGATAAGAAAATAGAGTTAGCGGAAATAAATAGACTTAAATAAAGTCTGTTCAGGAGGCCGCTTGCTCAAGCACGCGAACAGACAAGATTTCTAATCATTGGTAAAACTCAAAATAGCGAAACCAAACCGGGAAGTTTTTGACGTCTCAAGTTCGATATTAATGACAAAAAAGAATCTCTCTCTCCCTCTCTCTCTCTCTCTCTCTCTCTCTCTCTCGAAGAGCAAATAGTCTCTCCAGGGATGGACTACAAATTCTTTGAGACATCAAAAATCCTTTAACTGCTCGTAACACACACTCTCTCTCTCTCTCTCTCTCTCTCTCTCTCTCTCTCTCTACCGAAGAGCAAATGGAGTCTCCCCGAGACTAAAAAAGTCCTGACATCAAAAATCCTTTAACTCTCTCTCTCTCTCTCTCTCTCTCTCTCTCTCTCTCTACCCAAGACCAAATGGAGTCTCCCGTCCGGATGGACTAGTCATTAACATCCAAAATCCTTGTAACTCTCTCTCTCTCTCTCTCTCTCTCTCTCTACCCAAGACCAAATGGAGTCTCCCGTCCGGATGGACTAGTCATTAACATCCAAAATCCTTGTAACTCTCTCTCTCTCTCTCTCTCTCTCTCTCTCTCTCTCTACCCAAGACCAAATGGAGTCTCCCGTCCGGATGGACTAGTCATTAACATCCAAAATCCTTGTAACTCTCTCTCTCTCCTCTCTCTCTCTCTCTCTCTCTCTCTACCCAAGACCAAATGGAGTCTCCCGTCCGGATGGACTAGTCATTAACATCCAAAATCCTTGTAACTCTCTCTCTCTCTCTCTCTCTCTCTCTCTACCCAAGACCAAATGGAGTCTCCCGTCCGGATGGACTAGTCATTAACATTCAAAATCCTTGTAACTCTCTCTCTCTCTCTCTCTCCTCTCTCTCTCTCTCTCTCTCTCTCGCATACATGCACACAAAAATATAAACAAAAACACGGACATTTAAAACCTCACCAAATGGGGAGAATTTTTTTTTATCTTACATGAACCACGTAAAATTTAATACCTGGAAAGTATATTATAGATTTCCCCAATTCTATTACCAGTACCTAATTCTATAATGCCTCATTTCAAGATACAAGCACAAAGGTAAGATATGCCGGTGTAAATATGAGGAGACATATACGAGCAATGAACAAGCAAGACTCCCTGTCGTCTTGCCAGAAGGTGTCGAAAGAGAAAACAAATACAACTAGAATGAACACTCGGTAGAGCGCCTACCCCTCGCCTATATCATGTATATAACAAGATAGGCAATTAAATTATGCACATTTTGGAACTAGTTCCATGCAAATCGGGTAAAAATTGGCCACGGTATGGCAAAATGACGTTTCAGGTCTTTTTAAAGACATTGGCCTGAGTTTTGACTTAATCACTCCTAAAATATAATTAATTAAATTGTCCTTGGATGATGGCTAATCATCTCACCAAATTTCATGAGATTTATTCAAATAGATTTTGAGTTATGCGAATCACATTCACGCCCATCAAAACATAACCTTCGCCGCAACGAAGTTGGCGAAAGTAATAAGGAAATTTTCAACTTACCAGTGACATAATTGAAGGTAATAAGTAAAATTTGCAACTTACCAGTGACAAAATCGAAGGCAATATGGGGTGGAGGATGGAGGCACTGACTCGTGTGGCCACCAAAATGAACGCCAAGAGGGCGACTGTCTTCATCCTGCAAGGTTAGGAGAGTCGAGAGTTAAACATTAATGCCTGAGAGATAAATAGATATTAGTATGCTTGCTTTCAAATTACAAGCGAAATTAAAACATACTTATGAAGGTTTGAAATTGAAATTAAAATGTGTAAGTTTGAATGGGCTAAACCTAGATGGAAATGAGAAGAGATAGATGTAAATATGACTGTTTTCAAATTGAAAAGAAATTAAAACTTACTTATGAAGGTTTGAATTTGAAATTAAAATGTGTTAGTTTGAATTGGATAAACCTAGATGAAAACGAAAAGGAGAGATAGATAAGTATGAATCTACTTTTAAATTGAAAAGAAATGAAATCTTATTTATGAAGGTTTGAAACTGGAATAAATGTGTAAGTTTGAATGGGCTCAACCTAGCTGGAAATGAAATGGAGTGACAGATATAAGCATGACTGCTTTCAAATTGAAAAGAAATTAAAACTTACTTATGAAGGTTTGAAACTGAAATAGAAATGTGTAAGTTTGAATGTGCTCAACCTAGCTGGAAATGAAATGGAGTGACAGATATAAGCATGACTGCTTTCAAATTGAAAAGAAATTAAAACTTACTAATGAAGGTTTGAAACTGAAATAGAAATGTGTAAGTTTGAATGTGCTCAACCTAGCTGGAAATGAAATGGAGTGACAGATATAAGCATGACTGCTTTCAAATTGAAAAGAAATTAAAACTTACTTATGAAGGTTTGAAATTGAAATAGAAATGTGTAAGTTTGAATGGGCTCAACCTAGCTGGAAAATGAAATGGAGTGACAGATATAAGCATGACTGCTTTCAAATTGAAAAGAAATTAAAATATACTTATGAAGGTTTGAAACTGAAATAAAAATGTGTAAGTTTGACTGTGCTCAACCTAGCTGGAAATGAAATGGAGTGACAGATATAAGCATGACTGTTTTCAAATTGAAAAGAAATAAAAACTTACTTATGAAGGTTTGAAACTGAAATAGAAATGTGTAAGTTTGACTGTGCTCAACCTAGCTGGAAATGAAATGGAGTGACAGATATAAGCATGACTGTTTTCAAATTGAAAAGAAATAAAAACTTACTTATGAAGGTTTGAAACTGAAATAGAAATGTGTAAGTTTGACTGTGCTCAACCTAGCTGGAAATGAAATGGAGTGACAGATATAAGCATGACTGTTTTCAAATTGAAAAGAAATAAAACTTACTTATGAAGGTTTGAAACTGAAATAGAAATGTGTAAGTTTGACTGTGCTCAACCTAGCTGGAAATGAAATGGAGTGACAGATATAAGCATGACTGTTTTCAAATTGAAAAGAAATGAAAACTTACTTATGAAGTTTTGAAACTGAAATAAAAATGTGTAAGTTTGAATGTGCTCAACCTAGCTGGAAATGAAATGGAGTGACAGATATAAGCATGACTGCTTTCAAATTGAAAAGAAATGAAAACTTACTTATGAAGGTTTGAAACTGAAATAAAAATGTGTAAGTTTGAATGTGCTCAACCTAGCTGGAAATGAAATGGAGTGACATATATAAGCATGACTGCTTCCAAATTGAAAAGAAATGAAAACTTACTTAAGAAGGTTTGAGACTGAAATAGAAATGTGTAAGTTTGAATGTGCTCAACCTAGCTGGAAATGAAATGGAGTGACAGGTATAAGCATGACTGCTTTCAAATTGAAAAGAAATGAAAACTTACTTATGAAGGTTTGAAATTGAAATAAAAATGTGTAAAGTTTGAATGTGCTCAACCTAGCTGGAAATGAAATGGAGTGACAGATATAAGCATGACAAATGGAAAAGAAATGAAAACTTACTTATGAAGGTTTGAAATTGAAATAAAAATGTGTAAGTTTGAATGTGCTCAACCTAGCTGGAAATGAAATGGAGTGACAGATATAAGCATGACTGCTTTCAAATTGAAAAGAAATGAAAACTTACTTATGAAGGTTTGAAACTGAAATAAAAATGTGTAGGTTTGAATGTGCTCAACCTAGCTGGAAATGAAATGGAGTGACAGATATAAGCATGACGGCTTTCAAATTGAAAAGAAATTAAAACTTGCTTATGAAGGTTTGAAATTGAAATTGAAATAAAAATGTGTAAGTTTGGTGTGGCGACGACCTTCACAAGAAATACTAACTCAACAGAATCCAGAGTCGATTCAGTCCAGTTATAAAACATTTACGAATTCTAAATTTAAATGAATGCCTCGTTTTTAAACAGGCGAGGCTGAAACGCACAAGATTTATAATAAAGTTTCTGGATTGAAAAAAAGCTACAAAATTAAAACATTTTATCTATTAAGATAAATTTCTAAAGTGATAAAAACCTTGGCATCATTCTTCATGATTATCTACCTTATGTAATAATAATAATAATAATAATAATAATAATTATTATTATTAATAATACAATAATAATAATAATAATAATAATAATAATAATAATAATAATAATAATAATGATAATAATAATAATTGCTGCTTCAGTAGCATTCAGCTTACAAGAAACTTTCTCAATGCTTCGCATTACATTTTCTTTCAGAAGTACAGTACTGACTTTTAACAAGCAATAATATTCAACACTACCTATTTGAAAGAAAGTTTCCTTCCGGAATAATAATAATAATAATAATAATAATAATAATAATAATAATAATAATAATAATAATTCTTAGGTTGTGGTGGCCGACGTGGTAACTTCCCTGTCTGGTGATCGCCAGACTGGGGTTCAGAGTCCCACTCAAAATTCGGTAGTTTCTTTGGTCGCTGCAACCTCACCATCCTTGTGAGCTAAGGATGGGGGTTTGGGGGAGCTTATAGGTATATCTACTGTCATCAGAAGCCACTGCCTGTCCCTCCATCGTCCTAGCTTGGGTGGAGAGGGGGCTTGGGCGCTGATGAAATATGGTCAGTCTCTAGGGCATTGTTTAGCTTGATGGACAACGTCACGGTTCCTTGCCTCTGCCATTCATGAGCGGACTTTAAACCTTTAAACCAACTGGACCACAGGTCATATTAGTCCAAACTACATAAAGGAACTCTACGGAATCTAGTCATCAGCAAAAGATGACAATCAACTTGCTAAATCTTTCTCGATAATAAAGATTTTTTCCCGGATCGGATATCATATTCCGATCTTTATGACCAATGAAAAAAGGATAATGATAGATGATTATTTGGGATATAAAGGATATGAAAAATCTTTATAATCAAATGAGCAGAAAAAAAAATTAAATGAAGGGAAAATGATACCTCAGGGGAAGGTATAAATTACGGTTGATAGGAGATTAATGATTGCCAAGTCTGATAACTAAAGCGGTGTTTACATGATCGAACGGTTCGTCGAACCCGGTTGTCAAACGGTTCGAAGTGGTGGTGTCAGTCACAAATGCAAGGTTTGTGGACAAAGAAGACCCGCCCACAAAAGTCAAGCGAGAACAGACTTTCTTCGAACCGTTTGATAAACGTGTTCGACAACCAAATACCCCGTTCAAACTTTCGAACATCACTTCAAACACTTGTCTGCCGAACCGCGTTCGACGAACCGTTCGACCGTGTAAACCCGCCTTAAATCTATATTTAGATCTGTATAGATTTTTTAAGAATTTAGGAGGATTTGTAAATTTTGTATGAAACAATAAGAGAGATTACTAGAGTGCCATATGTGGATGCAATCATGAAGGGTGGATGGAGATGGATTCAGCATGCTCTTCGCACTCCACAGGACAGATTAGTTCACCAAAATTTCAGGATGAGACTATGGTGAGGGGTAGATGGAGATGGTTTGGGCCTGCTCTTCGCACTCCCCAAGAGAGATTAGTTCACTAAACTTTCAATTGGGCGCCATAGGGAACTAGAAATATTGGAATATCCAGGCCTACATGGCTGAGGACTATGAAACGTGAAGTAGGAGATGTTGAATTAAAAGCTCAAGATAGAGACGACTGGCGAAATCTAACAGAGGCCCTTTGCGTCAATAGGCGTAGGAGGGGATGATGATGATGATGATGATGTACAATACGTGAAAATACGAAGGTTTGTATGATACGTATATAGACACTTGCTAATCAAATGCCTCGCCCTATATCATACATAATTGTCCTTTAACCTGATGGCCGAAAATTATAACGGGCTTCTGAAACTCTCTCTCTCTCTCTCTCTCTCTCTCTCTCTCTCTCTCTCTCTCTCTCTCTCTCTCTCTCTCTCTCTCTGTATTTCATATAACTTCATTATGTAATACTCTCATAACTCACAACATACGGATATTAATTAATCCTGGTTGGGCTGACGATTTTCACACTGTATTTAGGTCATGACATGATATCAAGGACTAAATTCCAGTAAACATAAAGCCGAGTTAATGCAAAAGCATATCAGAAAAAAAGAAAATACTTACAATTCAAATAAAACATTGCTAATTTTTGGACGTTGTTAAACTCGAAGAAAGAAAAACTGAATATTTCACAATCTTCAACCAACTTTTCACTCCCACCTTAGCTGGTGTCTGTAATGATCCAGCTTTATTTGCTAAAAGAAATGTGATCGTTTAATCATCATTAACTCCTCCTACGCCTGTTGACGCAAAGGGCCTCGGTTAGACTTAACTCCTACGCCTATTGACGCAAAGGGCATTGGTTAGACTTAACTCCTCCTACGCCTATTGACGCAAAGGGCCTCGGTTAGACTTAACTGCTCCTACGCCTATTGACGCAAAGGGCCTCGGTTAGACTTAACTCCTCCTACGCCCATTGACGCAAAGGGCCTCGGTTAGACTTAACTCCTCCTACGCCCATTGACGCAAAGGGCCTCGGTTAGACTTAACTCCTCCTACGCCCATTGACGCAAAGGGCATTGGTTAGACTTAACTCCTCCTACGCCTATTGACGCAAAGGGCCTCGGTTAGACTTAACTCCTCCTACGCCTATTGACGCAAAGGGCCTCGGTTAGACTTAACTCCTCCTACGCCTATTGACGCAAAGGGCTACGGTTAGACTTAACTCCTCCTACGCCCATTGACGCAAAGGGCCTCGGTTAGATTTCACCAGTCGTTCGACTGATTAAATCCATAGAGGATTCATTGGTTAATTTCATCAAAGGATAGCCAGTTCCTTGTGATGTGCAGTGCCTATCTAAGGAAGTGATTAATGGTATAGTAGCGTATGTTGTGAAGGATTTAATCATTACTTAATTATCCTAAAGTTAGGATGTGATTCTTACTTATGTATTGCAGTAGAATTCGATCTTTTATAGTGATGCTAATTTGTAATTTTTTTGTTGTGTACGAGTTTTGTTTACATACTCTCACGAGAGAGAGAGAGAGAGAGAGAGAGAGAGAGAGAGAGAGAGAGAGAGAGAGAGAGAGAGAGAGATTGTTACTGTAGAGCAAAAATGTAGACCTAAGTAAGATTAAACTAATTCTAATAAGAAGTCTCTGATTATATCCCATCCAGCCAGAAGACAAGTCTGCGAAGATGCTGGGATAGGAACACTATCATTAACCATTATTATTCCAGGTATGTTTGAGGGCAGTATTTAACTTTGATAACCTACACCATATCCAATAAAAAGTTAATTAAAAATAATTAACCCTTTTACCCCCAGGCTCTTTGGAAATTTCCAACCCTTAACCCCCATGGGGTTATTTTTTCCCCAGCACATTTTGCAGTATATTCTTTTTAAATTGCTCTAACAGCCTTCATTTTTGTCATAGAGAGGTCAGGTTGGTCTCATTCTCTAGGAAAATGCCTGAATTTTTTTTTTTTTAAATATCAAAATTATGAAAAAAAAATTTTATAGCTTTTTTTTTGCAAGGACGTACCGGTACGTCCATGGGGGTAAAGGGATGAGTTTTGTGAAACGTACCAGTACGTCCTTTGGGGGTAAAATGATTAAAGACCCAAATATGTGGATTAATCAGAACTGATCAGCTTGCGTGTTAACACACCTGACGGAATGATCTTGGATGATCTTGGACGGTTGTCGATTTCTCGCTATTTGTGGTCCATCCATCAATTTTTTGCTTCACTGGCACCCAGACGGAATCCATCATTGGAATTATCTGGATCAACGAATGATGGACTGATCCACCAAGCGAAAATCCGAATTATTTGTCTCGCGATTTTAAGATTTGGTCAGTGGCACAGAAGGTAAAATGTGGATTCTTTGGCTGAGCGAACGCAGTAATCAATTCCTCGGATATAAAATCTCTCTCTCTCTCTCTCTCTCTCTCTCTCTCTCTCTCTCTCTCTCTCTCTTCTTCTTCTTCTTTTATTAACGTGTTTTCTCCCAATTCGTATGGGTAAGCACGGTTGCCTTTTATTTAAAGGACTCTGCACTGGCTTTGGGGTAGACCATACTCTCTCTCTCTCTCTCTCTCTCTCTCTCTCTCTCTCTCTCTCTCTCTCTCTCTCTCCTCTCTCTCTCTCTCTCTCTCTCTCTCTCATTTGGATATTGGATCTAATCATTTAGACTATATAACTCGACGCTGGGCCCTGTGAGACCCTTCAACGTCAAAGTGAAATTGGGGAGAACCCAGCTGTTGCACTATTAGCAGTGGCTGGACAGCAAGATAGAAGAAAGGAAGTGTAAACGAAAGAAAAGTATGAAGATATACAGGAAGCACAGCTAGGAGCCGAAGGAACTCTATAAAGATCCTTCGAGGAATGCATCAAGTCCACAGCTCGAAATTGCACTGAGGGCCCTACCCCACTAAGGGTACGGTTGAAGCTACAGTGATACTCAGCTGACTGAGTAGTTCAAGGTAGATATTAGTACATGGTTGTTGGTTGACCAGTGCGGGTTGCAGATACGGTGGAGATAAATATTTAGGTGGGGATAGAAGAAAACTAGGTCTAAGTATCTGTGATTCCGTCAAAATTTGTAAACCTTGGAAAATAGAGCCTTAATAAGGTAATTTTCACCTCAATGGGTGAAGACTTTCATAAAATTCTTCGAATATTAATTATACACGAAAAATACTAAGTAACTTATTAGTCTACATGCTGAACATTGCTTAGATGGTGAGTCTAGTTTCTCTTCCTCTTGTTTTGTTAAAGTTTTGATAGGAAATATTTATTTTAATGTTGTTACTATACTTAAAATATTTTATTTCTCTTTATTTCCTTTCCTCACTGGGCTATTTTCCCTGTTGGGGCCCCTGGGCTTATAGCATTCTGCTTTTCCAAATAGGGTTGTAGCTTAGCATTTAATAATAATAATAATAATAATAATAATAATAATAATAACAAAACGTATCATACTAATAGGTAATGCTCCCATATGTGGTAAAATAACAAGTAACATACCTTGCAACACAGTAACAGGTGGTTCTCTCTCTCTCTCTCTCTCTCTCTCTCTCTCTCTCTCTCTCTCTCTCTCTCTCTCTCTCTCTCTCTCTCTCTCTCTCTCGTGAATTTACTAAATCATATGTATCTAAAGTAATTTATTTTATATTGCTCATATCATACGATTCGCCAAATTCCATCATATTTGCTAAGCTGTGAAATTACCTTCAAGTCACTACAAACTAATCATTACTAAAAGTATCAAGGCTTAGTCCAAGGATGGATTTTAGATTAAACTTGGAGCATTCTTCCAGATATGGAGATTTAATAAATATGGTGTTAAAATCTGTACACTAAAAGCAGCAAAAATAAATTATCGCAAATTTAAAACCAAAAAGCAACGCAAAAATTTGAATATTTGAATTTTTTTTTTTTTTACATCTCATCAGATCTATTGATTTGTTAACTTTTCTAAAATTTCATTTTATATTTTCTTTTTATCTTGATTTATTACATTAATTATCTTTAATCATTCAATTTCTCTTTCCTGGTTTCTTATGGTAATCAATAATAGGCCTATATAAAGTGTCTATTAGCCTTGACCAAAGTTAATAAAAAACGCTTAGGCAAGAAATTGACGGTAGGCCTAAGCTATATTCCTTCAATATAAGAGAAAATGTGTCTTATAATTTCCTCAGGCTAAAATAGAAAAATAAGAATAAAAACGACAACAAATACGTCTTTTAAAATATACTAAGGTTGAAAACAAAAATAAAAACGAGGAATTACGGAGTTAAGGTGTCGTCAATTACAGTTTTGTTCTACTCATGTAATTCTATAATCCTTGAGATACCACCAAGTCTTGTTTAATGATCTGTCAACACCTATGCATAGTAAACATTACTCTCTATTATTATTATTATTATTATTATTATTATTATTACATGACTCAGCAGGCTCGCCCAAACCTCCCAATCCATAGCTTACAAGGATGGTGAGGTTGCAGCGACCAAAAGAACTAACGAGTTTTAAGCGGGATTCGAACCCCAGTCTGTCGATCACCAAGCAAGGACGTTTCCACTAGGCCACCTCAAACTTAATGGCCAAATGAGATATTGATAGATTATTAATCATATAACCAAATTAATGAATAACCTCAATGTTTAATAACAGGATATGTAATATTTTGTAAATCTTAAGATATCGCCTTCCATAGATGCATTTAAGCATTAAGAGAAAATTAATATATATCCAATATAAGCATCAGAATACAGGATTAACTAGAGGGCCACTAAGTAGAGCGCAGACCTCCGCCGTGGCTGCTCATTTCTCGACCTTGACATTTGACCTTAAAATGTATTAATTGGCGTGGATTTTCATACACTCAAATATGAACCAGGCACCCAATAGCGTGCATACCTCAACCTCGGCAGCTTATTTCTCGACCTTGACCTTTGACCTTAACATGGATTAATTGGCATGGATTTTTATCCACTCAAATATGAACCAAATTTGAAGTCTCTGTGACAATGATGTCCAAACTTATGGCTGATTACGTGAATTGGACATTTGGCTTGACCATGACCTTGACCTTTCAAAATATAATCATTTCCAGCTTTTTACATAATAGCTAATCAACACAAGTTTCATTACTCTGCGATTAAAATTGCGGCCAGGAAGCTGTTCACAAACAAATACACGCACATAAACAATCACAAATAGGGGCGAAACATAACCTCCTTCCAACTTCGTTGGCGGAGGTAAAAAAAAAACGAAACAATGGCGACTTAACCAAAAAAAAGTTATTGGTAACAAGCAAGCAACACGCAATTGAGTCGTAATGCAGCTTGCAAAAAGAGTAATCCTATTAGAGTTATGTGGAAGCCGACAATTTTCCTTTCCTGATGAAAAAAAAATGAAAATAAATAACATGAAGACATAATGATAGACGTAATGACATAAAAGATAACAATTTTAGGAAAATCCTGATTGAAAAGGGAGACACAAATTACTCCAATACACTAACGGCTTCTGTTGTGCTTTGAAGCTTGACTAATTGAAAATGGAAGAAGAAGAAGAAGAAGAAGAAGAAGAAGAAGAAGAAGAAGAAGAAGAAGAAGAAGAAACTATAGTATCAAAGATTACAGAACGGTTCAAATTGCTGCTTCTGGAAATGGGAGTACAGAAAAA
>NC_090729.1:120673800-120686300 GCF_036898095.1 Palaemon carinicauda
AGAGTCATGGATGAGCCTCTAGAGATTGTTAATGAATATATGTATTTAGGACAGACAATAAGTGTTTCCCCAGGACACGAGACCGAAATTAAAAGAAGGATAAGCATGGGATGGAGAACATTTGGAAATCAATTTGAGATTATGATAAGTAAGATGACATTTTCTCTAAAATGAAAAGTCTTTAATGAGATGGTCCTGCCAGTATTAACTTATGCATGCATCAGAAACTTTGACCCCTACTAAACTTTAAAAGATAAACTAGTTACAACTCAAAAGAGCTATGGAGAAAATAATGATGAGAATAACACCAATGGACAGAAAATGAGTAATATGGACATAAGAGTAAACTAAAGTAGAGGATATTCTAAAATGTAAGAAAAAGAAATGAACATGGCCAGGACATATAATGAGAATGACAGAGAATAGATGGACATTAAAAATAACAGAATGGTTCCCTAACGATTGTAAAAGAAGCAGGGAAAGGAAGAGAAGACGATGGACTGACGAACAAAGTAAGTTCGCGGGGGATGACCGCCACTTTAAGGTCATAAACAGACGCAAGTGGAAGGACATGTCTGAGGCCTTTGTTATGCAGTGGACTAGTAACGGCTGGTGATGATGATGATGATGATCTTTATTACATATGATATATGATAATTGAAATAATGAAACGAGAAAGTGCATTACCCGTTCGTTAAGTAAACGAACTTAAACAAATAGTATCTATAAATATGTACATATACCCATGATAAACGTATGCAAGTAAACACACGAACACACATACAAACGCGTATATCATTCATAAGCAGAAAAATATGTCGAAGCATAAATACGCAAAGCCTAAATTTTTCGAAGGATAAAAAAAAAAAAAACATTTTATCAAATAGGCATAAAAAAAATCACACAATAAAAAAAAAGCATCACAGCTGTCAAGATCAAGGTAATCATAAATATCACAGTCACGTGACCTAGATTGCAAAAGTAGGTCATATCGAGTTCCGTCGGGACATTGCGAGTTCAGGAACGCTTAGAGAGAGAGAGAGAGAGAGAGAGAGAGAGAGAGAGAGAGAGAGAGAGAGAGAGGCCCTCCCGTATTTAAATGGTACAATCGGCCACGCTGTTCTATCTCATTTCTTGTCTTGTTTTTTCTAAAGTTTTTTTATAGTTTATATGTAAAAGATCTAGTTAAATGTTACTGTTCTTAACATATCTTATATTGATTGCTTATTACTTCTCTAGTAGTTTGTTTATTTCCATGATTCCTTTCCTCACTGGGCTATTTTTCCCTCATGGAACACTTGGACTTCTAGCATCTTGCTTTTCCAACTAGGGTTGTAGCTTAGCTGGCAATAATAATAATAATAATAATAATAATAATTGTTTTTACCTAAAGAGACAGTTACGTGTTTTTCTCTTCACCTCTCTTTTTCTCTCCGCCTTAGCTGCGACCCGCAACGGTCGATTTACAACCAGGTACTTGATTCAGTAGATAGGTGAAGAGATATATAATTAATTTAAGGATGGTACCTAACTGCTCAGAGAGAGAGAATTACAAGGAGTTACAAGGATTTTGGATGTCTCAAAGAGTTTTTAATCCATCCGCGGAGACTGTATTTGCTCTTTGGAAGAACTTTTTAGTTTAAGCATTTAGAGTGTTCTTATGATCTTGTCTTAACTTATTCTTGAACTCGTTTACTGTGTTACTGTTTACGACATCCGCTGGAAGTCTATTCCAAGTATTTGTTATTTTGTATGATAAGAAATTGCCACATTGAGTGGAGTTGTATCTTTTTCAATTCCAGAGAGAGAGAGAGAGAGAGAGAGAGAGAGAGAGAGAGAGAGACCTGCGTCACTAATCCTGCCCAGACTTTAAAAATCCAACAAGACTTTCTCTATATATCTTTTTTTCAATATAATAAATCGTTAAACAAATCCTTCTTGATTAAATCTAATAAACTTGACAGTTTATGAGCTCATATGTCTTCTTATTCTTCTTCTTCTTCCTCTCTTTACTTTTTATTTTGAACCGTATCCTTTTTCCTTTCATTGGAACTTATTTTTCACATAAATCCACAGATTCACAGATCTATTAGGGATAAATATATCCTTTAGATCCATATTATCATATCCCAAAAAAACAAAGAAGTTTGCATGTTCTAGAAATTTTCCGAAATAAATTTTACTCTAAATACGAAAGCCAGAAAACTCAATGTTTCCACATAATATTATTATCATTATTATTATTATTATTATTATTATTATAACAAGCTAGGCTATAACCCTAATTGGAAAAGCAAGATACTTTAAGCCCAAGGGCTCCAACAGAGAAAAATAGTCCAGTGAGGAAAGGAAACAAGGAAATAAATAAACTACCAGAGTAAAATAAACAATCAAACAAGATATTTCAAGAACTGTAACATCAAATTAAATCGTTAATATATAAACTATAAAAGGAAAAGTAGAGTAGAAATTTATAATATTAATAAAAGAAAAATACTAAATGGTGATATTTTCACATCTAATTGATGTTACAACTGTAAATTCTGATAATGATAAATTACATATTGAAACCCGTTATAAAAATGAAGATTTAATTATTATAAAACTAGAGGGGCACTCAGTAGAGAGCGGACCCCCGCCGCGTCAGCTTTTTTCTCGACCTTTTTCTCGACTTTGACCTGGACCTTTGACCTTAACATGTATTAATTGGCGTGGATTTTCATAAACTTAAATATGAACCAAGTTTGAAGTCTCTGTGACAATGATGTCCAAACTTGTGGCTAATTACGTGAATTGGACATCTTGCTTGACCGTGACCTTGACCTATGACCTTCCAAAATGTAATCAGTTCCAGCTTTTTACATAACAGTTAATAACTGCAAGTTTCATTACTCTACGATTAAAATTGTGGCCTGGAAGCTGTTCACAAACAAACACACACACAAACAGGGGGTAAAACATAACCTCCTTCCAACTTCGGTTGGAAAAGATAATTACTCTAATTGCACTAAACCCCAAGATGTTTTAATGTTGCTCAATTAATTAGAGAAATCATCTATTTTGTATAAAATTAGAGACAAATAAACATTAATTTTCAAATGTTGTGTTTCTGTTACAACAGGATCCTCCCCTACAATTACCGCCATTATAAGAAAACCTTTCTCTATCTTTAAGTAATTATCAAAGGTGGTTATTTACACGAGTAATTAAATTCTATTACCATTAATACTGCAACACGAATCACAATAAGACAAAACTCTCTCTCTCTCTCTCTCTCTCTCTCTCTCTCTCTCTCCCTGATTCGTTAGATATATCTGTTGAATTGTCGATAGTACTTTAGCCTTAATGTGGAGATAAGTCACGGCTTTCATTCGTAGAAATTCAACTGAATTATTAATAGCCATAAACAGAACTAGAAGTTCAGGTGCGAGCACACGCATACACACACACACATATATATATATATATATATATAAACATATGTGTATCATATATACAACATATAAGTACATACATATAATTACACGTTCACATGTGTGTAAATGTGTCCAATATATATATATATATATATATATACATATATATATTATATATATACATAATTATATATACACATGTGTATATATACATATATATAAATATATATATATATATATATATGTGTGTGTATATATATATATATATATATCTTCATATATATATATATACATATATATTATATATATACATAATTATATATACACATGTGTATATATACATATATATAAATATATATATATATATATATATGTATGTATATATATATATATATATATATATCTTCATATATATATATATATATACATATATATATTTATATATATGTATATATACACATGTGTATATATAATTATGTATATATATAATATATATGTATATATATATATATGAAGATATATATATATATATATATATATATACATACATATAAGTAAGTAAATAACATTTCTTGTTTCTTCAACTTCCATAACTGCACTTCTTAAACTATTACGGTAAAACAGAAATCGACATCAAATAACAAACCTACTACAGAGACCTGTACTGTACAATAATAGCAACAAAAAATGGTATTGACACTGTTGGCATAGATACGCACACGGCGTGACTTCTACACACACGCTCGCGCGCGCACATACACACACACACACACGCTCAAACAGCATGGCTCCAAGAAGAATTGTATGCTAATCTGCTACTTTAATACTACGGTTATCGGTAATCAAATTTGGATTTCAATTATTAAAGATACTGTTTTTAATTCTAATCTGGGTCATATGGCCTGGTGTTGGGACCGAAGAGGCCATTCACCGCTAGTTCAAAAGGTAATGGCTGTTATATTATGTAGTTATGGTGCTTAGTTCAAATAAAAAAAGAAAAAAAAAGAAGAGTAATCCATAATAATCAAAGTCAACTACACTGTTAAAACCCGCAATTTTAATCGGAAATTCTCCATAAAAATAATATACTCTTCTGGATCGTATTTCGGTAAAATACAGGTGACCGTAATTTTTACCCTACTTTGTTATTATCTTTTACGGGTTTGTGACCGTAATATGACTCCTTTACGTCAATACATCCGTTTTTAAAACGGTAAATGCCTGGCAACATTTATTCCAGAATTTCTATAATTTTTTTACGGCAATTTTTTTAATTGTAAAATACGTCAGCTTTCCAAAACAAAATTCCATAATCAGATTGGAAACCAGATATTGTAAGGGTTCCCGAATACTCAAAACATAATCATAAAACTAAAATGTCGTCAACACTGTTTACCATGAAAGAGGAATTATCGACTATTGATCGATCTACGATAATATATCCAAGGACATTCCAAATTCTGTTTTGAAATGCCAGAGAGAGAGAGAGAGAGAGAGAGAGAGAGAGAGAGATTCATTTTCAGTATGAATGGGGTTAGATTTGTGAGCAATATCTCACAATTCCACAACTATCACTAAGATCTGCTTTGCAGTGGACTATTTGAATCAACAATAACCGTAAACTTATTATTATTATTATTATCATTATTATTATTATTATTATTATAACTATTATTATAATTATTACTATTATCACTGTGATTATTATCATTAATATAATAATAATAATAATAATAATAATAATAATAATAGACTATTTGCAACATGAATTACCAATAACAGGAAACTTATTATTATTATTATTATTAATAATAATATAATCATCATAATTATTTTCACTATGATTATTATCATTAATATCACAATAATAATAATAATAATAATGTATGCACGATCCTAAGATTTTCAGTTATCTAATAACACGGTCCAATGCCATACCAAATAAAATATATATATAAATCAAACCTCTTTCACAAGAAATATACAGAATGCTTTTCACATTCATAAAAAAGAATACTTTCATCAATAATCCTACCTGACGGTCAACTTGGGAAATCGTCAGCAAGCAACACAGCGTCCAAAGCGAATGTTTGTCTCAGCAAAACTAAACGTCGAGACCTCAGTACTACTGGAGGAGGCCGGCAACACGTCCTTCCCGGCTTGTAGTCACACGTGAACTGTCCTGGATAGATCATAGAGTTTCAACATGAACATGTGGCCATTACCTCAATCGCTGCTGCTTTTTACCTTAGATTACCCTAAAAGTGTCCCAATTTCCTTAAATATTTATGGTAAAACCAAAATTATCTTAAAAATTACCTCGAAACCATGCAAATTACCTCAAACTCAAACTTAGGGAATTACCTTAAAAGTTTAAGGTAGTGGCGTTACGCAGAGACTGCGTGCATGGAAATTGAATAGTTGGAACTTGTAGACTCGATGGAACGCGGGGGGGGGAAACTCCTCAGCTCCAATTGGTAGGGACGATGCCAAACGGCCAATCATAACGGCCAAATGCAAGCCGAAATATTTCGTCGTCGAGCAATGACGTTCGCAGTAATTGGTTACTGTTGTTCACGCTCACATACAATTACATTCCAGTCACTTAGGACAAATTGGTCCGTCATCTTTTATGCAGTACTCAACAGCTCTTTCGTGATATATATTGGTCTAGATTGCCGTTATTTTTTTTAATTTATCTTATTCTTTTCGAAGGTAGAAAAACAGTGCTGACAAACGAACTCTTAACGATTTTATCTTTGCAAAGGATGGTATTATAACGTTACCTTTTCGAATATCAATCATCATAAAAATAGGTTGCACGTTCCATGGTCTGGTCTATCACCGAGCAAAGAATATCACTCTCTCTCTCTCTCTCTCTCTCTCTCTCTCTCTCTCTCTCCATATATATATATATATATATATATATATAAAATGTGTATATGGATGACAGTATTTATCCAATCAATAATCTGACCAACGCTGCATATTCATACTTTTACTGGACGGATGATGATTGGTGCAGCCAATGTGTTAATAAAAAATTAGTCTTTTCACTCTGGGGGACTAATTCCATTAGAATTCTAATTATTAGTTAGTACAATATGATTAACATGATTGTTAACCTTCCAAGCTAGACAACATCATTTTACAATCGACTCCCCATTGGATACTTAATTCACTTATAACAACAAAGGCCTAGTGGGTTTTAATGGAAAATGCATCAGGCCATTCTATGGGGTCCTTTGACTGGCCAGACTGTACTACATTCGATCATTCTCTCTGGTTACGGTTCATTTTCCCTTCGCCTACACACACCGAATAGCTTGGCCTATTTATTACATATTCTCTCTTTCGTCATACACCTGACAACACTGAGATTACCAAACAATTCTTCTTCCCCCCAAGGGGTTACTGCACTATCTCTGTTCAGTGGCCACTTTCCTCTAGGTAAGGGTAGAAGAGACTCTTTAGCTATGGTAAGCAGCTCTTCTAGGAGAAGGACACTCCGAAATCAAACCATTGTTCTCTAATCTTGGGTAGTGTCATAGCCTCTGTACCATGGTATTCCATTGTCTTGGGTTAGAGTTCTCTTGCTTGAGCGTACACTCGGGCACACTTTTCTATCTAATTTCTCTTACTCTTGTTTTGTTAAAGTTTTTAAAGTTTATATCATCATCATCTCCTCCTACGCCTATTGACACAAAGGGCCTTGGTTAGATTTCACCAGTCGTCTCTATCTTGATCTTTTAATTAAATACTTCTCCATTCATCATCTCCTACTTCGCGCTTCATAGTCCTCAGCCATGTAGGCCTGGATCTTCCAACTCTTCTAGTGCCTTGCGGAGCCCAGCTAAAAGTTTAGCGAGGTAATCTCTCCTGGGGAGATAATTATCTTAATGTTACTGTTCTTAAAATATTTTATTTTTCCTGGTTTCCTTTTCTCACTGGGGTATTTTCCGTGTTGGGGTCCTTGGACTTATAGAATCCTGCTTTTCCAACGAGGGTTGTAGCTTAGCAAGTAATAATAATAATAATAATAATAATAATAATAATAATAATAATAATAATAATAATAATAATATCCTTTCAAAGGACTTCAGGATGGTATCCCAACTCCACGGATGCGAAAATCGACAAAGCAAACGCCTTCCTTCCTCCCTCCATGTTCCTACCAGACCCGCGGATGTGACGTCACCCGGCAAGTGTCCAATTAAGGATCACCTGTGCAGTAATTAGCTTCCGGCGGACTTGCCCTTTGTTGACGCTCCTGATCGTGATCCTTCACACCCTTCCGGGATGGAACGCTAAGACCGTATGCCCCAATCATTCCGAGGATTTGATATCCTGTCCCATTCGGGATGCGTTGAACGGGCATCGCCCTTCGGAAAGCACAATAGGGGAGTCCTTGGTAATTGTGAAGATCGACAACACCCGCCAAAGGATCCTTATCTTGGCTTTGGGCTTCCGTTTAGAGGATAATTTTGTGTACGAGTAGGACCCAATTGCATCTTTGACTGTTTTCTTCTAGACATAGATCTATCTCTCTCTCTCTCTCTCTCTCTCTCTCTATATATATATATATATATATAGTGTGTATGTATATATATATATATATATACATATATATACAGTGTATATATATATATATATATATGTATATAAATACATACATACACACACCTATATATATATATATATATATATACATATATATATATATATATATATATATCCTCCAACATATAAATATGGAAGTATTTTACGGATACACAACACGGAATTAGTTTTCTTGAGAAGTTTCTTATTTAAAGAAAAAACTTTAACAACAACACTTGGGGCATAAACAGCTATTTTTTCCCAAGCAAACATTATTTCTTCCCTTTAAAACTTTACAGTAATCTGAATACCATACTAACATTCATGGCGATTAATTAATCCATAAGAATTTTAGCGAAGACGCAGTAAGCTCAAGTACCCGTCCAAGAAAAGAATTATTTCCAAAATCAGACTTATTTCCAAGATCTTTGTTATGATCTTAACCGTCAACAATGCCCTCAATGAAAAAAAGGAACTTCTGACAACTATTAAAAAAGCTCAACTGTAAGAACAACGTAAAATACAATATCATTTATTGTTCTCTTATTTAAAAGAAATACATTATGACTGATTAAGGGTTGTGGTCGCCTGTTGGTAACATCCTTGCCTGGTGATCGTCAGACTGGGATTCGAGTCCCGCTCAAACTCGTTAGTTCCTTTTGTCGCTGTAACCTCACCCTCCTTGTGAGCTAAGGATGGTGCGTTTGGGGGATCCTATAGGTCTAACTGCTTAGTCATCAGCAGACATTGCCTGGCACACCTTGGTCTTAACTTGGGTGGAGAGGGGCCGTGGGCGCTGATCATATGTATATATGGTCAGTCTCTAGGTCATTGTCCTGCTTGATAGGGCAGTGTCACTGTTCCTTGCCTCTGCCATTCATGAGTGACCTTTAAGCCTTTAAACATGTAAGATACATATGCATTGTCTACACATGCATATCCACAAATGCTTCAATGTCAAAATAATTTACCGACGGGAAGTTCACTGAAACCAATTATCTCAACAGGTTCAACGTATCCATTACAGTTAAGAACTGCAAAATGTTAAGCTTTAAAATCTGGCAGAACTTTTGATCACGTACTGTTGGCTTATCTGTCTAACAACCCCCAACCTGAATGTAAACTACATCCTTTTCGTCACGCCCTTACACTCAATTTCCTTTCAAACTTTAGTTCAGTTACTTATTTGACAATAGAGGTTGTCTAAGGCAAGAACTGCCTGTCATTTAAACCTTCTGAAAGCATTGTAAACGTTTCAGAGGCTATGCAGTGAGTACAAATGGTGTTGCAACCAGTGATTTTAACCTTTTAGAAGCTTTACAAACGTTGTAGAGGCTGTCTGAGGAAAGAACCGCCAGGGATTTGAACCTTCTGAAAGCATTGTAAACGTTTCAGAGGCTATGCGGTGAGTACAAGCGGGGTTTTAGCCAGTGATTTTAGCCTTCTAGAAACGTTGCAAACGTTGTAGAGGCTGTCAAAAAAATAAACTGCCCGTCATTTAAGCCTTCTGAAATTGTAAACGTTTCAGAGGTTATGCAGTGAGTACAAGTGGTATTGCAGCCAGAGATTTTAACCTTCTAGAAGCGTTGCAAACGTTGTAGAGGCTGTATAAGGAGAGAACTGCCTGCCATTTAAGCCTTCTGAAAGCATTGTAAACGTTTCAGAGGTTATGCAGTGAGTACAAGTAGTGTTGCAGCCAGAGATTTTAGCCATCTAGAAGCGTTGCAAACGTTGTAGAGGCTGTATAAGGAGAGAACTGCCTGCCATTTAAGCCTTCTGAAAGCATTGTAAACGTTTCAGAGGTTATGCAGTGAGTACAAGTAGTGTTGCAGCCAGAGATTTTAGCCTTCTAGAAGCGTTGCAAACGTTGTAGAGGCTGTATAAGGAGAGAACTGCCTGTCATTTAAGCCTTCTGAAAGCGTTGTGAACGTTTCAAAGGCTATGCAGTGAGTACAAATGGTGTTGCAGCCAGTGATTTTAGCCTTCTAGAAGCATTATAAACGTTGTAGAGGCTGTCTGAGGAAAGAACCGCCAGGGATTTGAACCTTCTGAAAGCATTGTAAACGTTTCAGAGGCTATGCGGTGAGTACAAGCGGGGTTTTAGCCAGTGATTTTAGCCTTCTAGAAACGTTGCAAACGTTGTAGAGGCTGTAAAAAAAATGAACTGCCTGTCATTTAAGCCTTCTGAAATTGTAAACGTTTCAGAGGTTATGCAGTGAGTACAAGTGGTATTGCAGCCAGAGATTTTAGCCATCTAGAAGCGTTGCAAACGTTGTAGAGGCTGTATAAGGAGAGAACTGCCTGCCATTTAAGCCTTCTGAAAGCATTGTAAACGTTTCAGAGGTTATGCAGTGAGTACAAGTAGTGTTGCAGCCAGAGATTTTAGCCATCTAGAAGCGTTGCAAACGTTGTAGAGGCTGTATAAGGAGAGAACTGCCTGCCATTTAAGCCTTCTGAAAGCATTGTAAACGTTTCAGAGGTTATGCAGTGAGTACAAGTAGTGTTGCAGCCAGAGATTTTAGCCTTCTAGAAGCGTTGCAAACGTTGTAGAGGCTGTATAAGGAGAGAACTGTCTGTCATTTAAGCCTTCTGAAAGCATTGTAAACGTTTCAGAGGCTATACAGCTAGTACAAATGGTGTTGCAACCAGTGATTTTAGCCTTCTAGAAGCGTTGCAAACGTTGTTGAAGCTGTCTGAAGAGATAACTGTCAGTCATTTAAGCCTTTTGAAATTGTAAACGTTTCAGTGGTTATGCAGTGAGTACAAGTGGTATTGCAGCCAGAGATTTTAACCTTCTAGAAGCGTTGCAAACGTTGTAGAGGCTGTATAAGGAGAGAACTGCCTGTCATTTAAGCCTTCTGAAAGCGTTGTGAACGTTTCAAAGGCTATGCAGTGAGTACAAATGGTGTTGCAGCCAGTGATTTTAGCCTTCTAAAAGCATTATAAACGTTGTAGAGGCTGTCTGAGGAAAGAACCGCCAGGGATTTGAACCTTCTGAAAGCATTGTAAACGTTTCAGAGGCTATGCGGTGAGTACAAGCGGGGTTTTAGCCAGTGATTTTAGCCTTCTAGAAGCCTTACAAACGTTGTAGAGGCTGTCTGAGGAAAGAACCGCCAGGGATTTGAACCTTCTGAAAGCATTGTAAACGTTGCAGAGGCTATGCAGCGAGTACAAATGGTGTTGCAGCCAGGGATTTCTGCCTTCTAGAAGCATTATAAACGTTGTAGAATCAGTGCAATTAGTGCATGTGGTGTGGTAGCCAGTGATTAACCTTCTGGAAGCGTTATAAACATTATAAATGTTCTTATTCACCCTTTTTTGACACAGATGTCATTTTTATAAAATATTCGATAGGGTGGAATTTATGAATTTGGTGTATATAGCTGTACCATGGCCTTCCTCTGTCTTGGATTCGAGTTTTCTAGCTTGAGTGTACACTCGGGCATGTTGTTCTATCTCATTTCTCTTCTTATTCTTTAGGCTTTTATATTTCATATATGAAAGATCTAATCTTATGTTGCTGTTCTTAAGATATTTTACTTTGATTGTTTATTACTTCTTTTGTAATTCATTTCCTTGTTTCATTTCCTCACTGAGCTATTTTATGCTACTAGAGCCCCTGGGGCTTATAGCATCTTGCTTTTCTAACTGGGGATATAGCTTAGCTTGTAATAATAATAATAATAATAATAATAATAATAATAATAATAATAATAATAACAACCCAGGGCTGGGGCATGTGAGGCCCTTCCGGGCCCAAGTGCAACTGGGGGTATGCTTAACCTTAAAAGTTGCAATATGGAGTCATAGCTAAAAGAGGTTGGACACGAAATAAAAGAAAAAAAAAAGAAATTGTCTTTAAAGCATTGCCATCTTCGATTCTCTCTTATTTTGAATTGAGAAATATAAAACACGTCTCTCTCTCTCTCTCTCTCTCTCTCTCTCTCTCTCTCTCTCTCTCTCTCTCTCTCTCTCTCTCTCTCTCTCAGTATTTCTACACCTCATAAGTATGCTTCTCATAAAAATACGACACATTGAAATAAGGTGAAATTAACTATTATTCAAACATGTCATTCCCTTCACAGAGTTTTTATTCCCAAATTTTCACCTTTTTTGCTTAATATCCACCTCGTACCTTACATGACAAATCTATTATAAAAATACTTAAATTCCTTATATCATACTTGATTAATATTCCTATTTCAAAGTTTTACTTAGTTATTGTAACAGCATTAAACACTTCACGATATTTCTCAAGTCATTGATCTTATGATTTATATCTCTCTTCGTTTTGAAAGACTGTCCTTCATTTTAATGAACCCCTTAATCTTTAATAACTTTATTCTTATTATTAATAAGCTTACATACTGTTAACTAATGTATTTTCCTATAACTGTTCAACTACAATAGTTAATTAACTTTCGCTCAAGGTCAGATTTTATTTGTATGGAATCTTGGACATTTAAAGGTTTAAAGGCCGCTCAT